>NW_005200689.1:119857-173847 GCF_000372725.1 Emiliania huxleyi CCMP1516 | reverse complement strand
TCCCCCGCCCTCTCCCCCTCCGCCCTCACCGCCGCCGCCCTCGCCGCCGCCGCCCTCGCCGCCGCCACCGAGCCCGCCGCCACCGTCACCCCCGCCCCCGTCGCCGCCACTTCCCTCACCGCCATTGCCCAGCCCGCCGCCGCCATCTCCCCCACCGCCCTCACCGCCACGCTGCCAGCGCAGCCGCCGGGCGACGCGACAGCGGCTAGCGGCCGGGAGAGCCTCTCCAGTGCGGGCTGGGGGCGGCGGCGGCACTCTGCGGGTGGCGGGCGAGCTGCTGGCTGGCCGGCGGCGCGTCTCGACTCAAATTATGGGCCGCCTCTCGGGCGTGCGGCCAGGGGCCCGTGTGGCGCGAGGAGAGGGCGGCGCGCTCGGCGCGCTGGCGGCGGTGAAGCCTCTCAGAGTGGGCGCTGGCTGGCTGAGGGCGTCGGGCGGGTGTGGGGTGGCACTCGGGCCGCCGGACGGGCCGTGATGGCCCGTGTGGCGTTCGTGAGGGATTGTTTGGGCGCCCTGGCAGCCTCCCCGCCTGCGTGACCAGGGCCGGTTTGGCAGCGGTTTGGGCTGTGTGTGGGCTGGTCGCGGTAGGGGATATAGGGCTTGTTTATGGTCCCACTCACCACTCCCGGCCAACGGGGCCTCGCGGCACGCGGGGCGTCCTCGTTTGCAGTAAAAGGCCTCTGCCATCGCTCAGAGTCCCAATCCATGTGATCATCCGCGCCGCCGCGCCCGAGTAGTCCCCAGATGCGACGGCGTCGGGGAGGGCGTCGTCGCGGGCGCCAACGTCGTCATCCGAGCCCCTACGGCTGTCCAAGGGCACGTCTGGGTGACCAGGGGCGGGGGCCGAGCCGTGAGTGCTCCGCCGGGGTGAGCTTCTGGGTCCATGGGACCGCTGCCGGACCCATCCGAGAGCCTCTCCGGACACGTTCGCTCGATGGCCTAGTTGGCGGCCGATATTCGACGACCAAAGCTCCGGGCGCCGCGGCCAGAGGTCCGCCCACGGCCCCAGGACTCGTGGTGGGTGTGGGGTGTGCCTCACGAGGCGGAGAGGCCGCGTGAACGCCCGTAGAAGCTCGCGAAGTGCGGATTTGGAGCGCCGCGCCGGACCTCCGCCGGGGCCCGCCGGGGCGTCGTATGGGCCTCGGGGTGCCCGAGAAGCTTAGAGGTGCGGTTTTTTTTGCTTGTGTCTATCGGTTCATGTCATGGACCGGCCCTGGGAAGCCTTTGACCGCGCGCGGAGGGTGTTACGGGGCCGTGATGATTTAGCGGGAGGGAAATCGGCTGGTTTGCCCAGTGTGATGGGCGTGCCCATCCCGGAGTGGTTCGACCCCACGCAAACCCGGAGAGGTGATGGGATGCTGTCTCGGCGGTCTCAGGCCCAGTGAGGTAGTGCGCCAGAGACTATCCCAGATCCTGCTGAACAAGCTCCTCTTGTAGCTCGATCGGTCACACCGCCATCACCGTCGAGGAGAGGGGGGACGACACTGCTTCAGCAGCGTGCACCTCGATCCTGCACCGTGTTTGTTATGACCCCCCCCAATGAACACACCAGTGAGGGAGGGCGAGACGATCGAGGGGTCCCGTACCATGCGGAATCGACCCTATCCAGTGCTCAAGTGCTCAAGAAGGGAGACGGCGCCGGAGCCGCTGAGGCTCTCATTGTCGGTATAGTGGTAAACAAACTTGGGTTCTTTGCCGTCGACCTCGTCTTGGCATATGCAAACGGGTTCTTCACCTCGTTCTGCGAGCTCGATCGGTCACACCGCCATCGCCGTCGGGGAGAGGGGGGACGACACTGCTTCTGCAGCGTGCACCTCGATCCTGTTACCGTGTTTGTTATGAGCTTATGACCCCCCCCAATGAACACACCAGTGAGGGTGGGCGAGACGATCAAGGGGTCCCGTACCATGCGGAATCGACCCTATATCAAGTGCTCAAGTGCTCAAGAAGCAGGCTGACCCGAGCGGACGTATTTATCCAAGTCGCGGATGAGATCGCCGTTTCGAGTGAAGAGGAGGATCCGTTTTATTTTTCGGACTGGATGGCCGACATGATGGGACGCATCAGCCCCACGCGCCAGCTCTCGATCGACTTCACGCGCAACCTCGAGGAGAAGTCGAAGCAGGCCAGCCCCAAAGACATCGAGGCCAACCTCGAGGCATCGTGGCCAGCGCCAACTGCCATGAGCGAGTCGAGGCGGATGGAGGCCATCGAGGCGTACACCGTCGCCCTTGAGAACAAGACCCGGCCCTCCTGAGCTCATCGCGAATCTTCCGACGGCGGTTCGCCAGGCCCTCGCGAGTAGTAGTGTCCCTCACATGTGTTTGTGCATATTTGCCCTGGATCGGCGCGTGTTCGTCTCTATTTGTGTGTTGATGCTCGTTTCGTTCTACGTCGTGTACTGTACTGTAGTTGTGCATTCGAGGTTTCGCTATTGAATTTTCCCCTCGCCCCCGGCCGCGGCCGCTCTCATTCATCCCCCTCATCCAGCCCCCTCGCCACGCCCGCGCCAAACCCCGACGTGATGGCGAGGAGGAGCAGCAGCGGCACGGGCGAGACGGCGAGCGAGCCGAGCAGGTCGCCGAGCGGGAGGGGGCGAAGAGGCTGATGTGGAAGCAGGAGGAGGAGGGGCCGAGAAGCGGGAGAGAGTGGTGCGATGCGCCTCGCGCGTGCAGACCGCCTCGATGGCGGCCCCGTCCGGCAGCCACGCCGCCGCTGCCGCGCCGCCGGGCGCGGCGGACACGCAAACCGCTCCGGCGGCCGAGGCGGCGAAGGGTGCGTCAAGGCGCAGCCGGGAGGGGCGGACCGCGGCGCCGGCGGAGACAGGCCCGCTCGCGCAAGCAGAGGCTCGCACGCCGCCGCCGCGCAAGAGAGAGACGGCCTCGATCGTTGCCACGGCCTCGTCACGGCGGCGCGCGGCACCCTCCCCGACAGCACCGCCGCGCGCCGCCGCCCGCTGCGCCGCCTGCGACGGCTGCGACTGCAACAGCAGTGGCGACGGCGACGGCGGCGGCGGCGGCGGCGGCGGCGGCGGCGGCTGCTTCGGCTGCTGTTGCGGCGGCGGCGCGCGTGCGAGTGGGTCCGCCTTGCGCGTGGGCGGCCGCCTGCGGGGAAGGTGCCGGCAGGGGTGCGGGGAAGGCGCCGGGAGGGGTGCCGGCAGGGTGCCGGCAGGGGTGCGGGGAAGGTGCAGGCAGGGATGCCTCCGCACGGAGTGGCGCGCGCGAATCTCGCCGCGAGCGTCGCGCCGCAGGCGACGCAAGGCCTGCCCACAGCCGGAAGCGTGACGAAAGCTGCTCCCAGTGCCCCGGCTGCGCGTCGCTGCGCCGGCGGCGAGGGGCCTGCGCCGCCGGCTCGGCCCTCCACGCACGGCCGTGCCGCTCGCGCAGCGCCGCAGCGACCTCGCGCGAGAAGAGGAGCGAGCTTATTAGTTAATGGCTAAGTAATAACCTGGTCCTTTATTAATTCACGGACTCGACCTCGCGCGAGAAGAGCGCCCAAACGGTGGGCAAGTGCGACGCGGCGGTGGAGGCGATGGGCGAGGGTGGCGGCCCGAGTAGCTCGCCTATATGAGGATGAGCGGTGAATGAAGGAGGAGAGCGCGGCGAGCAATTTTGAGGCGCCGCCAGCGAGAGCTCGCCCACGCGCAGCAGCAGCCGGTCGGCGCCTGATCCACGGCCAGACCCGTGAAGCGCGCTGCGGAGTGTCGCACTCCACCGCGCTCTCGGCTGCACCGAAGCGCGTCGCAGCGGCGGCGTGCAGCACATCGCCGCGCTGCAGCGGCGCGCAGTACTCGAGCGCGCGGAGCAGCTCGCCGTGCAGCGCGAGGTACTCGCGAGCGCACCTCGTGGTAATGTTCCAAGAAGGTTCCGGGAAGAGGCTCCGTGTAAAAGGCCCACCACGACACGGTGGAGAGTGGGAGAGGTGCGCACTCGGCGGTCGCCGCGCGGACAGCCTCGACCGCGAGCGGGCCACACTGCCGCGCCGAGAGCGGCCACGACTGCCGGGATAGGGCGGCTCGGGCGGCGGCGAAGGCGGCGTCATGCTCGGATGCCGCCCAGATGGCCTGTTCCTCTGCCCGCCGCCGCTCCATCTCCTGCAGATTACTGGCGAGCCCCTCGCGGATGGCGGTGTCTCGAAAGACGTCATCTGGGACGATGCCTGCCAGCTGGCCACTGGGCACGCTCGCCGCCTCCCGCAGCCGCTGCGAGCTCTGCCGCTCTCGGACTCGCGACCGCCTGGCCGCCGCGACAATCGACGCCTGGCTCGAGCTGTCCAGCGCCCGAGTCGCGATCGCGGCGAGGGCTGCCAGCGAAAGCATGCTCCGAGCAGCTGCTCCGAGGTGGAAACCGGGGGAGCCTTCCGACGAAGGGCCGCCTGGCGAACAAAACAAAAGGACCCGCATTCTCACCAAAATGCATAATGAATTTCTTCCTATGCCCGTCGGACAGAAACTTCGACGGCTTGCTCAAAAGAAATATTCCGTCGCGGCAAATCGTTGCGCGGCCTTCTCGGCCGGTAGCGACACCCATTTCGCCGTGAGAGTTCAACCTGCAAAACGCTCTGCCGCTTACTCGAAACCATGCTTGCTCGCGGCCGTCGAGGCTACCAGACGAGCGCAAAGGCGCTCAACTACTGCGTCGAGCTCGTCCAGGAGCGCGACGTCGAGCGCTACCTCTGCAACCTCTCCGCGCCGGCCGCCGTGCGCCCTGCGCTCTTCGCGCTGCACGCCTTCAACCTCGAGACGGCCCGCGTGCGCTCCTCGACACGCGAGCCTCAGATTGCGCGCATGCGCTTCGTCTGGTGGCGCAGCACCGTGACGGCGGCGCTGCGCGGCGAGCCGCCCGACAACCCCGTCGCGCAGGCGCTCGCCGGCGCCGCCGCCGGTGGTGGTCTCACCGGCCGCTTCTTCCACCAGATGCTCGAAGCGCGCGAGGACGACGTCGACACGACACAGGCTCGCCGCCGCCTAACGCCTATGAGACACTTCCGAGACACTTCTGAGACACTTCCGAGACACTTCCGAGGCGCGGCGGTGGCTCTCCTCCCCTGCACCGGCCTGTGCACGCCTCACCCGCTCCCGCCCTGCCGCCCTCCCCCCTCTCCCCAGCCGGCGGACCGCGCCGAGCTGCTCCGCTACTGCGAGAGGACGGCGGGCTCGTTGCTGCACCTCTCGCTCGAGGTGCCCGAGAGTGGGAGATTGGCCCGAGATTTGCCGAGAGTGGGAGATTGGCCCGAGAGTGGGAGAGTGGCCCGAGATTTGCCGAGAGTGGGAGATAGGCTCGAGATTGGCCTGAGAGACGAGCCGAGATCTGAGAGGAGCCGGTACGAGCTGGCGCTGGTACTCGCCGAGGGGAGCCGAGGGGAGCCGAGGTTGCCCTCTCGCTCGAGGCGGGGGGTGCACCGGCATTGCGTCTCCGTTGGAGGAGTGACGCCGCTGACGCCGTGCCTGCCCTCGCTCGGTGGCCGTCGCTGCCGACGTGCGAGACTCGCCGAGATTGCACGAGACGGCTCGAGATTGCACGAGACGGCTCGAGGTCGCCCGTCCGCCTCTCGACACAAGGCGTCGGGCGTCGCTGCCGATGAACCCACCGAGAGCGCAGCGCTGCACGTCGGCTGCGCCGTCGGCATCGCCCCCTCTGCTGCGACGACGTCGAGCCACTGGACGAGGGCTCAGCACGAGCCGTCACTGAGCAGGCATCGCCACGTTGCTGCGCGGCGCGGCGCACCACGCGGAGCAAGGCGCCTCTCCCCGCTCCACTCCTGCCGACGTGGCGCACGGCCGCACGAACGTGAGCGGTCTAAGTCTTAGGCGCCTCTCCCGGCATCCCTCGCTGGACGCGGCGCCACGCCGTCCCTCAGCGCTCTCGGGCCCTCCCCGCAGGCGCCTCCTACATCCCCGCCGACGTGGCGCAGCGGCACGGTGCTACTCCCGCTCCGGCAGCTCCTGTTCCCACCTCTGCTGGCTCACACATGCACGGCGCCCTCTCTGCGCCAGGCGCTTCGCTCAAGCAACTCCTCTCCGGCCGGCCGAGCGCCCCGCTCTGCGACGCCGCGGCCGAGCTGGCGCACGAGGCGACCACCCACCTCCTCGCCGCGCGCGCGCTGGCGCCGGACCTCTCCCCGCAAGCGCGCGCGCTGCTGCAGCCCGCGGTAGTCGCGGAGCTGGTGCTGCAGCGGCTGCAGGCGCACGGCTACAACGTCTTTGCACCCGAGCTGCGGGAGCCGCTCGGGCTGCGGCTGCGGACCGCGCTCGTTTGGAACGCGGCGTTCCGCTCCTTTTAACTACGCCATGTCTGGTGGGGAGTATGATATATGTTGAGTTTGATCGCGCCTCGCCCAGCCCTCTCACTTGTTGATGTGGGCGATGATTTTCAGAGCCTTTTGCTACGCTCTTTCACACGCTCCTCCTCAGCTCACAGCTGGCCCTGTCGCCTGTGGCGCCCGGGGGGCCGCCGCGCCCCGCCCCGGCCGCACGACCTCTCGAGTCGACGTCGCGCCGCCCGTGCGGCGCCGGTCGCGTGTCCGGTGTGCACACTGTCGTCACACACACGCTGAGGAGAGCCGAGAGACGGAGTGCGGTACGGCGTAGACGGTAGACCACCCACCGAGGGGGCGAGAGCGCGGAGTCAGACCGAAGACACGACGTGGTTCACTCTGGGCAGCGAGCCGACACCGACAGAGAGACCCAGAGAGCGACAGGGAGACAGTCCACGTACAGAACGTATCAGTCCAATCAAGAAGGGAGGAGATAATTTCGGGGGAACGCGAGAGAGCCGAACGCGATGTGTAAGAGCGAAGCAACGGCGTCTCGCCGCACTGCTCTCATCGAAGCATCTCCGCGGATATCCCCCTCCTCTCCCGACAGTTGGCCTACTTCCATAGGCGGAGAGCGCCCTGGTGGTCGACGGTGACGAGCTTGCCGCTGCTCGTGAATGGCGGCGCGGACCACACTGCGACCCCGAACGCGTTCGCGGTGGGCGTACCGCGCGTAACGCCCACTCGTAGGGCTGTGCGAGTCGTCACTCGCCAGCGGCTCGTACCGAGGGTTTGCGATCGAGCGAGGTCGACACCACACCCGAAGCACGCGTCTCCAGATTGCGTCGTCTTGCGCGCGTGTGTGCCGCAGTGTGAGTGGCTCGGCCCGCGCCTCGAGGCCCGCGCCCCGCCCGAGTCAGGGCACAGCGCCGTCCCGCGGCCCGGAAGTACCTCTATGGCAGTCACACCTCCTCGCGAAGCCCTATCAAAAAGATGCACGGTTGGAATAGAAAGCCTGGGAAGATGAGCCGGAAATGCTTCTTGATCCGCAGCTTTAGCTCCTTCATGACGAGGCCATAAGTTGCACGCGCCTTGGCATAGCTCCAAATAATTTGCTCAAGCTCCGGCAGAATTGCCCTTTCCGCATCATCTGCGCATGGGTGTCTCTCCGCATGTTTCGCCTCGATAAAGGCGGGCGACGATCCGCTCGGCGCCTCTCCGCAAGTCCGACTGCGACAGTCGCTCTCCCTCAAGCCGCCGCTATGTTGCAGTTGTCGCACCAACCAACTGCGCCAGGACGTTGATGCTCCTTCGATACGGAGGCTATGGCTACCAGAGTTCGCCGTGGAAGAGGCCGTAGAGGCGCGCAGCATGGTCGCACAACTGTCGCGTACTCGTGGAGAAGGTGTCGAGACTCTCCGACCTACCGTCGCACAGACTTCCATCACAGCCTCGTCAGGTTTTTGCTCATGGTGCATTTACTCTACCCGGTACTCACACCACCGCAGTACATTGAGTCCGGGTTTTTTATGCGTATGATTGTAAGGGCGTAGGGACCCGCCCCAGGACAGGCTCTGTCGTTCTGATGGAGTGCTCTGGTGCCGAGGAGAGCCGCTGGCAAGAGGTAGATGTGAAGCCACGAACGACGGGTCGGTACAACAGGCCGACCAGAGAGTGCAGAGTGAGCACTGCCCCTCTCCAAGATCGACTCCTGTGGAGAAGCCCGCCTAGGACCATCAAGGGGAGGCCAGGTACACTTGACCCGCGCAAAGAGCTAGATGCGCAGCCGTCGCCATTCTACGGCCTCAGAGCGTATGCCTCCACCTGCAGGAGACGTCTCCTGGCTCCGCCCTTCCTACTCCCTGCCCCAAAGCGTCGAGCCGCCAGGCTTGCAACCTCGTGTGCACGCGGTCCCAATGAGGCGATGTGGGATTCAACGAGACGAACGCGGATGGAACGGATGCGGTCGCCGTTTATCAAATGAACTTGGCGCATTTTTGATTCAACGAACCCAGGCCTCTTCCCACCACTCTGCAAGAGCGAGTTTTGTGGCTTATCTGGCTTCCGTCGGTCGTCCCGTGACTGATCGCGCCGCCGCGTTGCACATTGGACACATGCTCTCGCGCGTGGCGCTGACGGGGACTATTGTGCGCCTCGACAAGGCGCTTCCGGTGGTATTTTTTTCGAGCGCAGTGGAAGGGGCCGTCCAGCCACGACTACGAGACTTTGCTGTGAAGAGTGGAGCCATGTGCCACTGTCTGGACGCTGTCTGGACGCTGTCTGGACGCTGTCTGGACGCTGTCTGGACACTGTCTGGACGCTGTCTGGACAGGCTCAGGACTGTCTAGACAGGTGTGGGAGCTCCACAAACCAGGTTGCTGGGAAATAAGAAAGAGCGCAAGACGAAAAGCCGCCTGTTCAGAAGACACCACGCAGGTCACACCGAGCGTTTTTGATCTCTCGGTCTGTACTGTGGGCGCCCGCCCGCCTCTGAACCGCTCGTTTTTCTTCTTTCTCGCGGCTAGATATGAGCGGCGCCGCGAGCCCGAATCTGCTGCCCGACCTGGCGGTGGGCGACCTGACCGCGCTGCGCGCCTTCCTCTCCGGGTGTGGGACGCGCGGCACGTCGCTTACGGCCCAGCTCGACGCGCGGCTCGACACCGAGAAGCAAGACACGCTGCTGACCTGGGCCGCTCGGCACGGGCAAGCCGAGGCGGTGCGGCTGCTGCTTGAAGCCGGCGCAAGCGTGGGGGCGACGACCGGCACCGGCCGCGCCGCGCTGTTCATCGCATGCCAGGAGGGCCACCCCGAGATCGCCCGGCTGCTCCTCGAGGCCGGTGCGGCGATCAACCAGGCCAGCGCCAAAGGCGCCACGCCGCTGTACATGGCGTGCTTCCGAGGCCGCGTCGACATCGTCCGGCTGCTTCTCGAGGCTGGCGCGGCGGTCAGCCAAGCGACGAACGGCGGCTTCACGCCGCTGATCGTCGCGTGCCAGCAGGGCCACGTCGAGTGCGCCCGGCTGCTCCTCGAGGCTGGCGCGGCGGTCGGCCAAGCCCGCGACACCGGCGCCACGCCGCTGTTCATGGCGAGCCAGAACGGCCACGTCGAGTGCGCGCGGCTGCTTCTCGAGGCGGGCGCGGCGGTCGACCAAGCCATGAACAACGGCACCACGCCGCTGTGCGTCGCGTGCCAGGAGGGCCACCTCGAGATCGTTCAGCTGCTGCGCGACGCCGGCGCTTCGGTCGACCAGGCCGCGGAGGACGGCGTCACGCCACTGTTCATCGCGTGCGAGAAGGGCCACGTTGACATCGCCCGGCTGCTCCTCGAGACCAACGCGGCGGTCGACCAAGCCCGTGTCGGTGGCAGCACGCCGCTGTCCATGGCGTGCCACCACGGCCACCTCGAGATCGCCAAGCTCCTCTCCTCCTACGGCGCCTCCCGCGCCGCTACGCCCTACGGCACGCCCGAGGAGGTTGCAACCGAAGAAGGCCACGCCGACCTCGCCGCCTGGCTGGTCGCCAGCCGCGGCTGGACGCCGCTCCAGCACCTCGAGGCGTGCCCGAGACTAGCGGCGGAAGAAGCGTGAGTGCATTGTCCTCACGCTCACTGTCCCTATTCCCGAAGGCGCTCACCGTCGAGCGGGCGCGGGCTCTGCTGCGCGGCGGCGCGGACTCTTCGGCCGGCGAGCCGTCGGCCCTCGAGCGGGCGCGCGTCTTCTGCTCGTGGGGCGAGTCGGATCCGACCGCTGCGGCCGCCGGCTCCACCGTCGCGATCCACTCTCTGGTCTCGCGGCCCTCGATGAACGGCGAGGTCGGCGTCGTCGTCTCCGCGAGCGCTTCGACGGGACGCTTCGGCGTGCGCGTGACGGGCGAGGCCAAGGCCCTCGCACTGAGGCGCGCTATGGCCTCTCCCCCACTCGCCGGATCCTCTCTTTGGACACGCCCCACGCCTCTGCCCTTCCTCAGGCCGGCCAACCTGGAGCCAGCGGCCGCGGCGGTGGAGGTGGGCAGGCTCATCCTCAAGGCGGCGGAGTGGTCGCCGCAGTCCCACGAGCTCTTCCCGGAGGCGGCTCGCAAGTGGGCGGTCGAGGTGATGCGGCTGGGCTACCTGATCGCGTGGGACGAGGAGCGGTTTGAGGGCGAGGGGGCGGCGCCGGGGCTGGTGGACCTCTGGCGCACACACGTGCTGCCGCACGCGGTCCAGGCAGGTGAAGCTGGTCGATGAGGTCGTCTTGAGGATCGAAGTCGTACTTGTCGTTCTCCTGTGAACAAGCGCGATATGAGTTCGAAAGTAAAAAATCAGTAAGTTATCGGCGTCGGAGGAGGGAGGAGCGTGGGCGGCAACTGTATGTTGCTGAGGGGCGACAGACGGCCGGCGGGCAGAGAGAGGCACAGGTAGCCCATCATCTCGTCGAACTCCCCTCGAGGAACTCCCGCCACCCTGTTCCGGCCTTCGAATTTCTGGGTCTGGTTCGCGAACAGTGGTGTTCGCGAACTGTGTGTTGGTGTGTAAGAGGTGTGAAAGTATAAAGCTTGCTTGATTCATGAACTAGTTCAGTGGTTCACCCTCGAACCGACTGTGAACTCTGAACCGTGAACTCGAGAAAGAAGAACTCGAACCTAGGCAGGACAAAAGGGCGAACCGCGAACCGTTGAATGAACGAACCAGGCGGGGCAGCGTCGGGCCGAACCGTGAACCGTGAACCGACTAGCACACCCGCCCCGAGTCCGGGAGAGAGATTTTTAGCAATACCAAACAACTCTAACACTCACACGTAATATATTTGGGGCCTGGAGCCCTGTTCACGCGCGCGCGAGACGTGCAGACAGGGTTGCCAGGTGAGAGCGAATGGCGCGGTTCACGCCTCGCACAACAGAGAGAGAGATGCGCTCTGCATGGTGGGACATAAAAGAGAGCGAGTACTTGGGCGAGTAGGCCGTGCGGTCAACGCTGCCGCGCGCGACTTTGCGCGCGAGGCGGCGCAGCTTGAGAACGGCGGTGGGCGAGTCCGTGAACCGCGAACCGTGAACGAACCGTGAACCGCGAACTAGTTCATGAACCGGGTTCACGGTTCACCTCGTTGAACTGAGTGAGCTGGAACTGAGAGGCCTGGCGGCTGCTGCTGGGTGCATGCAAGCGCCGGGGGCAGGGATTTTTCTTGTCGACTCGATCTAGATACCAACTGACCCTTACAGATCACAGATCACAGATACCAACTGACATTCGCGCAGAGTCGCGATGTCAAACTCCGACGGCCTCGACTGGACCGCCCGGGCGGCCGACGGCGCGGTGCGCGGTCTCGGCCTGGGGTTTCTGTGGGCGGTGTGGCATGCGCGGCAGGAGGTTCAGCGCGTGCCTCGAATCGCCGCGCCGGCCGCGCTTGCGCAGCTGTTCGGTTCGTCGGTGTTGGGGTTCGGTGCACTGCTTTGCGGCTACTCAGGGCTCTTCTCACTCGCCGAACCCCACGCTGGGAAGCTGCCGGCAGCGGGCATCGCCGGCGCCAGCGTTGGGCTTGTGATCGGTGCATATGTCTGGCCGGCGCAGAGCTGGCAGCTGATCGGCTGGCAGACCGCCGGCTTCTCGGCTCTGTGTGCCGCGTGCCAACTGTTCACACTGCCGCCGCCCGACATGGACGGCCATAGGCCACGGCGTTGACTTTCGCTGTGTGTCTTCAATAGATGTTATGGTGAGTTTGTGATGTGCTGTGAGACTGAGAGGAGAGAGAGAGGCCGCATCGCGCACATATGCCCCGCCACCCCGGGAATGCGAATCATCTCCGCCTTCCGTACGTACGAAGAATAGAAAAATGAGCGCACACGCACACGAATGGCGAAACAACGGGGGATGTCACGCCCACTGTCCCCTCCCCGAGAACCGAGAGCCGTGGGCAGACCAGGCCCCTAAGCCCTATAGACCGGCTATATCTCTACGGACAACGTGCGGTCGCGAGGCGGCTCAAGATCGTCGCCCCTGTGCCCACTGCAGTCCACAGCGGCAGCGTCCGCGGGCAGCGAAGCCATCCGCGGAGCTGATGCTGGCGGGGCGTCCTCCTCTCCGGTGCCGGCGGGCGGCGCCACCTCCTCCGCCGGCTCCGCCTGCACCGCGTCTGTCGCCCCCACCTCCACCTCCAACTCCAACTCCACCTCCTCCTCCGCCACCTCCTCCTCCTCCTCCACCTCCTCCTCCTCCTCCTCCTCCGCCTCCTCCGCTGCCCCCTCCACCACAGCCTCAATCTCCTCCTCCTCCTCCTCCGCCTCCCACCCCACCGTCTCAGACTCCTCGCCGCTCCTCGAACCGCCCCCCCCTCCGCCGTCGCCCAACGACGTAGCCCCCACCTCCACGGTCGCAACGCCACCGCCCGCAGAGGCCGACCCACCGCGGTCGTCCTCCGCTCCGCCGATCCCACCGCCGGCTTGCGCATGCGCTGCCGAGCCGCCTCCACCGCCGGAGGCTGCCAAACCGCCTCCTCCGCTGCTGCTGCTGGCAATCGACCCGCCTCCGCCGCCGCTGCTGGAGGCAGCCGAACCACCTCCTCCGCCGCTGCTGGAGGCAGCCGACCCGCCTCCGCCCCTGGCAGCAGCGGCCGCCGCCGCCGCCCTCGCCCCGCCGAGCGAACTGTAGCACTCCCCGTTCGGCGAGACGACGCGGTAGTGACAGTCGCCGCGCCGGTAGGCAGCCCAGCCGGGCGGTAGCCCCTTCTCGGCCGCCGTCGAGAGCGCCGTGGCGGCCGCCGTCGGGAGCGCCGTCGGGAGCGCCGTCGGGAGTGCCGTCGGGAGTGCCGCCGCCGCCTTTGCCGCCGCCGCCTTTGCCGCCTTGAGCTGCTCGAAGCGGCGCAGCGCCTCGCCGTGCAGCTCGCCGCCGCCCGCCTCTCGCTGGTCGTGCAGCTCGAGGAGCTGCTCCTGATCACGCAGGGGAGGTGTGAAGAGACGCCGCGCCGCCCCCAAGCGGCGGCACGCGCAGCTCGAGAGCGCTCCTTCATAGCGATCGTGAACTCGGGCGGCGCGGCGGCGGCGGCACCGGCGGTAGCGGCGGCGGCGGCGGCGGAGGCTGAGGCGGCGGCGGCGGTGGCGGCGGCGGTGGCGGCGGCGGTGGCGGCGCAGGAGGAGGTTTGTGGCTCGGCCTCGCCCTCCTCCATACTGTCCTCGGGCGCGTCGCAGGATCGCGTGTGCGTCTGCGCGTTCATCGAGCAGTACCAGACCGCGGGCAGCGCCTCGGGGCGGTAGGCTGGTCCGGCGGGCAGGCGGCGCCACTTGTCGCAAGCCTGCGACGTGCGGCACACAAGGGCCACGCGTGCGGACGAGCACGGCGGAGTACAGCCGAGTCCAGCTCTCAATCCCGCCTCCTCTCGAGTGCTATCTGGACACACACAGGTCTCAGCATCTGGGCTAAGTAGTAGTTAATTAACAGGCCTCAGCATCTGGGCTAATTAGTAGTTAATTAACAGGTCTCCGCATCTGGGCTAATTAGTAGTTAATTAGCAGGTCTCCGCATCTGGCTTCGCAAGCGTCGCACTGCGCCCAGTTGGTGGCGCGAGGCCGCGCCGCCCTCTTCAGCGGCGGCCTCCCCTCCTCGGCGGAGCTCCCTGCGTCGGCCTTGCGCTTGCCCCCCCCCCCCCCTCCCTCCCCATGCGCCGCCTCGACTGCCCTGCAAAGCCCCTGCACGACCTTGTCGACGCACCTCGCCTGGCACCGCGTGCAAGGGGGGGAGGGGGGGGGGCGGGACTTCGGCACAGACCTCCTCGCCCCGCCCCCCGCCCTGCGACCGCCGCCCTACACCCGCGCACCGCCTCCCTCGCCGCCCTGGCCTCCGCCCGCGCCGCCGCCCTCTGCGCCTCCGCGGCCTCCTTCTCCGCCCTCGCCGCCGCACGCCTCGCCGCCGCGGCCGCCTCCCTCTCCGCCCTCTCTCTCGCCCTCTCCGCCTCGCGCCGCGCCGCCTCTTCCGCCCGCACGTGCCGCACCGCCACCCGCTGGCACAGCTCCGACAGCGCCGAGCCAACCGCGGTGCGCACCCTCGCCGCCCGCCTCTCCTCCTGCCGGGAGGGCGCGAGAGAGATGAGGGACGGCGAGATCTGGCCGAGATCTGGCCGAGATCTGGCCGAGATCTGGCCGAGATCTGGCCGAGATCTTGACCTCATCAGCCAACGGGGAGAGGGGCGGGGAGAGGGGCGGGGAGAGGGGCGAAAGAAGGGGCGGGAGAAGGGGCGGGAGAAGGGGCGGGAGAAGGGGCGGGAAGAGGGGGCACAGGAGAGGCCTTCTCGGCCGCCGCCGCGCGCGCTCGCTCCTCGGCCGCTCTCCTTCGCCGCTCCCTCGCCGCCTCCGCCTCCGCCTCCGCCCTCCGCGCGCGCTCCTCGGCCGCCGCACGCCTCGCCGCCGCGGCCGCCTCCCTCTCCGCCCTCTCTCTCGCCCTCTCCGCCTCGCGCCGCGCCGCCTCCTCCGCCCGCACGTGCCGCACCGCCACCCGCTGGCACAGCTCCGACAGCGCATGCTGCACAACCTTCTCCGCCCGCGCGTCCGCCGCCGCCTCGCGCTCGGCGCGCTGCCGCTCCTTTGCTCGCCGGCGCTCCTCGCAGCGCTCTTGCGGCTCCGCGCTGGGGTGCATGCTGCACCGCCACGCCGCATCGGCGGAGGGCGGGTCGAACCAGCGCGGAAGCCGCCGCCACTTGTCGCACAGGTCGCACTGCGCCCACGCCGTCTTCTCCTCCTCCTCCTCCGCCTCTCCTTCCTCCTCCGCCTCCTCCTCCTCCTCCGCCTCGTCCTCCGCTGCCGCCGCCTCGCCGCCTTGGCGCGCCTGCAGGCCGAGCAGCTCGCGGACAGCCTCCACCTCCGCCGCCGCCTCCGCCTCGTCGCTCGCCATCCCGGCCGCTGCGGGCGGTGGCGGCCGCTTTCGACGGCCGAGCGACCCATCTCTGCCCGCCACCTCCTCTGGCGAGCCGCAGGCGGCGGGACAGCGCCTCCGCTTCTCGGTCAGCGTCGGCACCTGGCAAATGCCGTAGTGCCACGCAGGTAGGGTGCAGCCGCCGAGCCCACAGAGCAAGCCTCCCGATGGGCTGGAGGACGCGACCGCTGGGCTTGTCGACGCCGCAGGGCTCGAGCCGGCGCGGCGCTTTCTGGGCGGAGGCACCTGGCAAATGCCAACGTGCCAGGCAGGCAGCGTGCAGCCGCCGAGGCCACAAAGCAGGACCATGGCGGAGCACGGCGGGCAAGGACAAGCGCGAGAGGTCGTCACCCACCGCGGTTGCCCGGGCCGCAGGACACTCCGCGGCGCCCAGTCGCCGCGCAGCGCCAAAAGAATTTTACCTTTGCTCACGACATTAAAATCCCTGTATCGTCCTTCCAAAATCCTGCTCGTGCAGGTGGGGACCCTGTCCTCCTCCCCCATCCCTCGTCTGGGCTTGTCTGTTTTCTTTCTTTCTTTCTTCTACGGCCAAAAATAATTTCATTACCGGGCTGTCGCAAAGAATTTTAGGCCGCTAAAAAGAATTATCAGCCACCCTCCCTCCCAGCTTATCTTTCTTCTTTCTTCTTTCAATTAATTGGCTAGGGCTGCAGAAGCAGACAAACCAAACAACTCTAACACTCACACGTCATTTGGGGCCTGGAGCAGCACTCTCAGAAGCAGCAAACAAAAACATCTCTCTCAGAAGCAGCGTATCTCAGTCGTTCTTCACACGGCCATCGCAGACACGCAGAGCAGGATTGTGAATGAGCTTGCCTGCGCCCTGCGCCGGCGAGGGCAGTCGAGTGCACGGACGGAGCTAAGTAAGACCTAAGTGCTTCGCCGTCCTCGCAGGTGAGTCGCTTAGCCTTAGGCGCGGCTCCCGTGGTGTGTACCTGAACCTGTGTTGGTGCCAGTGCGCGCCAGTCCCGTGCCTAGTACTTGGGTGGGGAGCACTTGGAGCCTAGTGTTGTCTGTTGAGGGAGTTTTTGTACTTGTGAAATTCTTTTTCTTTCAGGCGCCCACGAAATGAGAAATGTTTGAACGAGTGGTAGGGGTGAAACAGACAGCGATCGCAGAGTCCTCGCCGACGTTTTGCGGAAGCTGGCCATTTGCAATAGCTAGGCGGAGCAAGTCCAAGTATACTTGGTTGGAGCACTTGGAGTGCAGTCGCCAGTCGGTAACCTCACATCCAGGGCCGGGGAGCTGAGAAGCGCACCCAGCGGGCCGGATGATCGGGATCGGGTTACGGGCTAGAGAGCCCTAGCCCTGGGGGGTGCGCGGTCGCAGGGCCATAACACGGTTCAAGTGTTCGCGGCGAGGATGGGAGTACGAAGATGTTGACGCGGTAAAACGTGACCCCGCCCCAGGTCACATTCCCTCGCATGGCAGGCAACTTCATGCCAATGCGGCACGTCCGCCTGTGTGGCCTCAGCGCACGCGACGATCTCAACGGCTGCACTGGCAAGCTCCTGACCTTTGATCCGGTGAAGGCTCGGTGGCGTGTTGAAGTTGAAGCCGGAGAGTGCGTCCGTGTACGAACTGCGAACCTGGAGGCGGTGAAGATGAAGGAGGGGCTATCGACAGAGTGTTCGATCTGTCTCGAGCCGTTCATGAGCAACCAGGAAATCGCCCATCTTGGCTGCGGCCATGCGCTGCACCAAGATTGTTTGTACAGCCTCCGCACGGTGCACAGGAATGACATCGTCTCCTCCCTCGGTGAGGCTGGGCAGACGGCCCAGCGATGCCCTGTTTGCAGGGCATGGCATGGCAAGAGTGGAGATAATGCCGACACCTGGTGGAATTATCCGGCTTTCACACTCATCAATCAAATGCTTGGCTACATCTTTCAGCGGCGGTGGCAGTCGCAAGGGCAGGATCGCAGCGCCGCCGAGGAGATGGTTTTCATTGAAGAGCGGTTCGGCCGGGCGTATGCGGCTGGGCAAGCTGAAGACCAGCTGAGGGCGCTGGACGCTGCGCTGAAGCGCCTGCGAGCGAACTTTCGTCAAAACGGAGGTACCGGCCACATCGATGACACGGTGGGTGCCGACTTCACAGATGCGTTCGCCTCAGCGGCCGTAGTCTTCGTTCGCCCAACAGGGCCGTCGGATGCGGTCGAGGACTCAGACAGCCTCTACTGGGCATGTGTGCCCGCGTTTCTACAGACACTGGGGATGACGCCAGCTGACTCCATCAGCTGGCCTGTCGGCACACCTCTCGCGCGCGCGTGAACTCCCTGGGTCGTGCTAGCCACAATTACACATGCTTTTGGAGCTTTGCGAGAGGCGGCGAACGGAGCAAGAGCGGTGTGCGCTCCTGCTCATCGCGTTGCGGCCGTGGAGGCACCAAGGCCGCGGGCTTGGCGTGCGGTAGTGAGTCAGCGGCGGCGACTTTTCTCACGACACTGATGAAGTAATGCGGGGCCCTCTCGGCAGCGACGGCACCGGCCACCGCCTGTGTGCAAACTGCAATGAATGTCTCGAATGTGCATGGGGGGACCAGACGATACTCGTTACTGAGTGACTCGATAGTCGGAAGGCACACGGGGAGGAGCAGGAGGGCGAACGTTCGTGGAGCGCGGCCTCAAATCGATCGTGCGTAAAACGGCTTTATAACCAGTACCCACAGTGGCAGTGCAGCAGAGAGCAGTACGCGTTCAGAGGCGTTCACCCGATTTTCCCGATATTTATAAAGACAACCTCGCATCCTCACGTGATTCACTGAATGGGACGTGTCGCATCACCACAACACTCGTATCCGCGCCTCGTACTCTCGCCTCAGCCTCTCCTCCTCCTCCTCCTCCTCGCTCGCTCGCTGCGCCGGCCTCTCAGGCGGCGGCGGCGCACTCGTCCGGCGGCTCGCCACAGACGACGCCGTGCGCAGCCAAGTCACCGTGCTCCGCGGAGCACTGGCCGCGCTCCGTCCGCACTCGTCGTCGCCGCCGCCTCGACCGCCGCGGTCTCCGCCTCCATCTCGAGCGATGGCGGCTCCACCACCTCGACCGACAACACCTCGGCCGACGACGCCTCGACCGACGGCCCTCGAGGCGCGCGCATCCTTCCGCACGAAACGGTTCGAGGCGAGGGTGCCACGACCAGCCTCCGCCTCCGCCTCCTCCACCGCCGCCCCTAAGGGCGCCTCCCCGACAGCCTCCGCCACCGTCCCCTCCAGCCTGGCGACACAAGCGACGCCTCCTCCACCCCCGCCTCCTCCGCCTCCGCCTCCTCCGCCCCCGCCTCCTCCGCCCCCGCCTCCTCCTCCGCCTCCTCCGCCACTCCTTCCTCTGCCGCCGCCGCCATCGCCGCTGCCTCTGGTGGCCTCGCTGCCGCCTCTCCTCCCTTGGCCGACGCCACCTCGATCTCCACCGCCGAAACCGCCGCCGCTCCCGCCGTCGGCGCCCGCCCTCGACGCAATGGCCATGATCCGATGCAGGACAGATGAGCCGCAGCCTTCGCTCCTGCCGCCGCTCCCGCCTTCACTTCCTCCGCCGCCATCGCTTCCGCCGCCGCTCCCGCCTTCGCTCACGCCGCCCTTGCTCGTGCCGCGGCTCCCGCCTTCGGTACCACCACCGCCGCTTCTGCCGCCGCTCCCGCCTTGGCTCCCGCCGCCGCCGCTGCCGCCGCCTCCGCCTCCACCGATGGTGGCCCGCAGCCCCGCCTGCTCGCTCTCGCTCAGGTGCTCGAGCAGGGCGGGCGAGATGCCTGAGCACAGGCGGGCGGTACGCAGGCCCGGGTGAGCGGGGCGAGAGGCGCACGCTGGCCAGAGACCAGATCCCTACACGCGCCGCAGAGTGCCACCGGGAGGCAGGGGCCGCGCCACCGAATGCAGCGGTTCGCAGGCCGCCGTCGGCGAGCGCGAGCGCCGTCGCTGTCGGAGGGAGGTCGCCAAGTCGAAGGCAGTCCCACAGCGTGGCGGCGTCGGCGGCGTCGAGGTTGGCGATGAGGCAACGAGCGAGGCCGACTTGGCCAAAGGCGAGCGCCTCGCCCCTGCTGACGCCGCGAGCCGCCGACGCTCGAGCCTTCGCAAAGCCTCCGTCGCCCGTCGCGGACTCGTCGATCGGCTCCGCCAGCAGCTCCTCGGCGAGCCGCAGGTGCGCGGCGAGGGCCGCGGAGTGAGCCTCGAGCGCCGAGTCGCCGCACGCAGTCTGACGCCCGGCAGCGGACCGGCAGAGCTGTCGGAGGAGCGCCACGTAGGAGCGGTCGCCGTCGGTGTCGCGTGCGAGCGCCTCGTTAGGCGAGGGAGGCGGGCGGTGAGGGCAGCGCTCTTTAGGGTTGCGGTGGGTGCAAGTAGCGCGCGGCTGCCTCACCTCTGCTCGCTGCCGCTCCTCAGACTCGACCCGGGCGGAGAGCTGCAGCTGCATGGCCCTGCGCAGCGAAGCCGCCGCGGCCTGAGCTTTAGGCTTGAGCTCCGCGTCCGCGTGAAACGCGAGGGACGGCATCAGCAGGGCTTTGCCAAGCGGCGGCGGCGGGGTTGCGGATGAGCGTGGATGCCCCGGGTTTCTTTTCGTTCGCCGTTTCTCGAAGAACGAACCGATTAGAGCTCCTCACACATCGGCCCCAAGGTCAGATCCTTCTCCTCTGTTGATGGTAACACTTGTCTACTCGCTGGAGCCGAGCAGGAGGGCCCAGCGCACAACCCCTGGTCAACTGAGGGTCCTTCTTTCTCTCTATACACGGCTGATGGAGTATACGGCTTTTCGCGGGATGCGGGCAGCGCGGTGTCGCGCCGCATGCATGGCGTCCCCCCCCCCCCCCCCCCCCGCTTGGACCTCTTTCTCTCCCTGCCCCGAGCAACGCTACTGTTTTCTGGTAAGCGTAATGCGACTGCGGCGGCGTCGCTCCTTGGATATGCGGCGTTGCAAATGGAGGCAGGCCGAGTGAGTGCGAGCCGCACGCGGCACGGACGGGAGGCCATGTCCCGCGCAACGGCGAGCGAGCGGCACGAAAGAGTGCAATGTCGCGCGTCGCGAAACGTCTCCTGCTCAGCGAAATTCTTGAATTCCAAACCGCACGAGATTCACATTTTTTTAAGCGTGACATGAAATGTGCTCAAGCGCGGCTCGCGTTGAAATGGAGTCGGTTGTTGAGCGGCTCGCGTCGGCGGAGCGGGCGCTCCACAACGTTCAAACGGGGCTGAAGCTCGTCGACACCGTGCTCAAGCGAGGTGTGCATAAACCAGACACCACTATGTTATATCATAGGATATAACATACTGAGATACCAGGCTCTTCCCTGGCATATCAGCTATCAAGAAACCGTCTGACTTATAGGAGGAGGAGCTCTGTATTCTGCTTTTTCGACACATCCCACAGAAAACATCCGGGCCATGGGAATATCGGTCCAGACACTCTGGGTTCTGGTTTTTCGAGGTGTGAACGATCTCCCCGTGGAGGGGTCATTCCGGCGGAATGACCCTTCATTAACTAATCGGATTCCGAATGGGTCGAACGGGAGTACTAAGACAGCAGCATGTTCTGGGTGGGAGGAACCCTTGGGGGGAACCGTTTTATCGCTCCAGGCATTATGGTTTCTGGTTTCTGGTTTCTGCTCCGAAAGCGAGGTTGGCGGCGCGCCGCGCTGCCACGCACTTTTGTGGCTCACGGGAGGGAGGCCTGCGATGCGGTCGAGTCCGCCAGGCTGCCGCGATCCCGAGCGGAAACGCCGTGGCAGCCAACATGGCTGCCTCGTGCATCGGACGCCGACCGGCGGGGCCATTGCTTGTCATGCCCAAGCCCTGAAAGGCTGAGCTGTGAAAGCAGGCGTTGTGCGAGTGTTTTGAGTACCTATCACCTATCAATAGAGAGTTTGGATCTACTCTGTTGGAGACAGAAAGAAGCTCTATCACAACGTCGGCGGAGCGGCCAATGCGCGCGGCGATCTTGAGGGCACCACCAGGAGCTGGCAAGGCCTCATCGCACGCTACCACACGTGCCGATCCGTGCCGAGATTTACCCGCACCCGGCGTTGACAACCTCAGCTTAACACTCATCACCAGTCGCGACCAATCGGAGCAGAAACCAGAAACCAGAACGAATGCATGCCGCTTTTTTGCTGTTCCCACTTGAAAAAAATCGGATGGGGGACACCTGTTCATTGGCCGGAATGAGCTCATTAGGACGAAGCGGGAGATGTATTCACACCGCAGAAACCAGACCCACAGGCAGATCCCACGAGAAATCGAGGCGGGTGTCCCAGAAAACAGATCCCAGAAAAAACAGAGAGCGCCGCAGAAACCGACCGACCCCTGGGTTTTCGGCTATGGGAAACCGCCATGGGAAACCGCAGCAGAAACCCGATGGGAAACCGAGGTCTGGTGTCTGCTTTGTGCACGAATGGCTCAAGCTCGCGTACGGCGAGGGTGTCGGGCTACCTCTCATTCCTGCGGTGTGCAGCGCGGCTCGCGGCGTCCTTCAGGCCGTGCAAACGTCGCGAACTGTGATCAACGACGCGTTATCCGCTGCCCAGCGCACGATCGACGTCCTCGAGCTGCTGAAGCTCAGGGCTAACAACGTAGAGCGCATGTGGACGTGAAGAGCCGGGCGAGCGTCGAGGATCGGATGCGCGAGTTGCAGCGGCTGCTCGAAGACGTGCGCTCGGCGGTCGCTGCTTTTGGCAAGAAGGCTGGCTGCGGCACGCGCTCAAAAAGGGGAGGCGCAGCACGCTGTCGCAGCTCGATTGTCGCAGCTCGATTCGGAGATCACAAGCCAGCTCGACCTGCTGCTCAAATTCTACTACTCGTACCTCGCCCGCGACGCGGACATCATCGGCCGGCTGCAGGCGCGCGAGTACGCTGTCGAGGCGGAGGTGGAAAGGCAGGTCACCGAGCGGAAGGCGCTGGGCGAGGCTGTCGACGCGGAGGCGCTCGAGAAGGACTCCGAGGTCGTGCGTGGCATCGCCATCGCCTCGGGCGTGTCGGAGGCCGAGTTCCAAGAGGAGTTGACGCGTGAGATGCGCGAGGGCTTTGCGCAGCAGGGCCTCAAGCTCGATAAAATCATCGTGATGATGGCGAACCTTTCGGCAACGGACAACGGGGAGCCGGACCGCAGAGCTCACGGATGTCGCTCTACGCGTACGACCGTATCTAAGCCGGACGCGCCCCCCGGTCAGAAGGACAAGCTCGCCGCGCGGCTCGGAAAGGGCTCTTTCGGTGTCACCTACCGGATGCGCAAGATTGCTGGGATCGATGCGAGGCTGTACGCAGTCAAGATGATCGAGTCGGAGGAGCTGGACGGCGCCGGCTTGGAGAAGGAGGCGCGCCTACTCTCGCTGCTCGAGCACGAGAACACGCTGCGCTTCTACGACGCCTTTTGGCACGACACCGACGATGACCGCCTCTTTGTCATCGTCACGGAGCTGCTCACCGGCGGCTCCCTCGCCGAGAAGATCGCCGCCGCGCCGCCACCGCCCGAGGCGCCATACGTAGGACGTATTTCTTCTCAAGCTGTGAATACCCCTACTCGCGTACCCGGGTACGACGTCGTGTGAAGTGCGCGTTCACTTTCGCGTCGGCCGACAGCGTGTCCCTATCAGCCAAGTGCTCTTGGTTTGATCGTTCCTGTACGCCTCGGTACAGACCCTCGCTCCGTGTACCACGAGCTCACTACACCAACGGACAAGCGTGTGAGAATGAACGAATTGTTCCCGATCGCACCGGCCGAGCTCACGGAATCGCTCATCTTCCTGTCCGAAGCGCAGCAGCCCGTTGTCGACCAACAATTCCCCTCCCTCAGGTCCTACATGCTGCCAGCCTGGGTACCTCAGCGCCTAATTGCGCAGGATATGGACAGACACTTTCCGGGTCGGTACCCTCCGGAAGGCGTTGAGAAAGCGGAAGCGCACATCGGCGGGCCATACTTGTGGGCGACCGAGCTCGAGAACGTACACTCAACGTGGAACTTCACTGAGCCACAACTCAACATCGATGGCCAGATGTTTCGCGATTCGGAGACTTATTACCAACATACGAAGCCGGATCCCTTTGACGCGGCCGCGTGGGATGCGCAGCGGGATGGGGTGATGGAAACCGCCGTGCGCGCAAAGCTGGCGGCCACGCCGGAGCTCGCGTCTCTGCTTCACGCGACGCGGCACCACCCGCTCCTCTCCCTCAAGCTCGATGATTACTGGGGCTTTCACCCGGAGCGCGGCGGCGAGAACAAGCTCGCAAAGAGCTGTGGGAGCTACTGCGAGACGAGCTCGGCGGCGGCGGCGGCGGCGGCGACGACGACGACGGAGACGGCGGAGATGGCGGAGCAGGAGGCAGCAGCGGGGGCGGCGGTAGCGATGGCGGCAGTGGCGGCGGCAGTGGCGGCAGTGGCGGCGGCGGCGGCGGCGACAGCGGAGACGGCCGAGCTGGAGGCAGCAGCGGGGGCGGCGGTAGCGATGGCAGCAGTGGCGGCGGCGGCGTTGACAAGCGACCTGCGAGCGAGCTCTCGCCCGCCGAGGGCGATCGCACTGGCAAGCGACCTGGGACTGGCGCGGCGACGGCATCAGAACGTGTCGTGTGCATAACAGCATATTTTCAAGTTTAAGAAATATTCAGGTGTTTTAGAAGAACGTGGGCCGGCACCCAAAGGTGCCAAACTGTACACAAACCCGGCGAACGGTGCGTCGGGTGGGGCTTCAACGGTCTCGGCGGGGCATCATTTCCATGGCCAGCGAGGCCCAGAAGGCTGCCTGGCGCAGGTACGAGCAGAAGAAGCGTCTGCCGCGCAAAGACGATCGCGAGCGCGGCAAACGCGACCGCACTCGCGATCAGCAGGCCCGGCGCGCGCGCAAAAAGGCGGCCGCCATCGCCGAGCGGGCACAAGAGGCAGCGGCTGCTGCTGCAACGACGCCGGCCTCTGACTCGGCGGCCACCGCGCTCGACGTCCCGGACGCAGCGCTCGAGATGGGCGTCGAGCAGCACAAGCAGCGTGGCATTGCAGGCGCTGCGGCGCACGAGGAGCCCCTCTCGGCCGGCAAGGAGGCTGCGCTGCTCGAGGAGATCCGGCAGCTCCGAGCGCAGCTCGCGGCGGCGGCGCCCGCGAAAGGGCTGCCTCGGCCGGCGCCTTCGCGCGGCGCGATGGCTGCCGCCGCTGCAGGCGCCGGCCCCGCCGTAGCCGCCCGAGCACGCGGTGCCGCACCTCTCGGCCCGCCACCCTCCCGTGCGCCGCGCCTTGCGGGTGCCGCCTGCGCGAGCCGCCCGCGCGCCGCCTGCGCGCTTGTCTTGCCGTTGTGTGAGATTCGCGACGGCCGCCGGCCGAGCGAAGTGTTTGGCGAGGACGCCACGGTCACGGTGCTCGCCGCGCGCCGCCGCAGCCGCGTAGGCACGTAATGTTTATTTTGATACGCGATACACACCACCGCCACGCGATCTCGCTCCGCCCCGGAGTCGTGGTTTATGTGCGAGTCGTGGTGGTGTGCGAGGGTTATCCGTACTCTGATCAACACCCAGCGCGGCGGCGTCTCTCTCTCCTCCTCTCTCGCTCGCGGCAACAAGAGTCGCCATCTCTTTTGCGTCCCGCTCAAAGATCCCGGCACTATACACCATCTCGTCCATCGGAGACCATGCAGCGCTCCTTTGAGTTCTGTTCACAGGCGCGCTCTGATCGTCGTCGACCCGTCGTGCGCCCGCCAATGTGCGTACTCGCGCAAGCACAAGTTATAGCAATACCCTACGACCCACAACGGGAGGGTCGTGGAGCGGGTGACCCAGCCTCTGGTGCGTAGAGTGTTGAGCGACATCTTGTAGTGCGTCTTCGACTACTTCGACTTGCGGTAGAGGCACTCGATGTACCACCGGCCCGTGGTGTTGTTCTTCCTCACCGTCGGCGTGCAGCCGACGGTGGTCCACGCGCCAGAGGCAGAAGAGGGCGGGTTGGTCATTATCGCCGTCTGTCCCGCGCGGAAGGGGTTGAATTCAATTGGGATTTGCACGAGTCGACGCGGCGTCGCGACGTGAAGAAGTGCGTGGCATGTGCGTGTACGAGACGGTAGGGCTGAATGGCTCGGCTCGCGTCGCTCTTCCAGCCGCAGCCCTGGATTCTGGCCGGACGCCGAAGCGGCGCGCGCAACGGCCGGCGCGGCTTGGGAAGGAGGGAGCGCGCCGACCTATTCAGCCCCTCTAGGGGACTGAGGCCACCACTAGCCTCCTCGCCAACCGACGCTCCGCTAGCGTGTCGAGCGAACCTCAAGCGACTTCGGATGGCTAAGTGGGGCTGGGCGCCAACCTGTGTGCTCGCTATTCATCCGTGGATCTGGCCCAGCGCCG
Organism: Emiliania huxleyi CCMP1516; assembly: GCF_000372725.1. NCBI lineage: Eukaryota > Haptophyta > Isochrysidales > Noelaerhabdaceae > Emiliania > Emiliania huxleyi. The sequence goes on along the minus strand of NW_005200689.1, from coordinate 148,413 downwards.
ACGAGTAAGACTCAGCCCCGCACGCACCCCTCACCAAATGCCGCCTCAGAGCGCCAGCCACCTCTTACGCGCGGCCCGCCGGCGCCCTCTCGCGGCAAAAGGGTCGAGCGAGCGGGCAGTCGCGATGTCTGCGCACCCGCGTGCCGTGGGTGGGCCTTCTCGGCGGAGACGGCACCGTCCCGATCGAGGTGAGGCAAAAGCAAATCAGCCGCGCCTCGCAGTCCGCGCAGCCACTGTTGCTCCCGCACGGCCGCGTCAAGATCACCGTGGTCTGCTACGAGACGTTTGCGCTGCAGCCCGGGCAGCCCGTGGAGATTGCGCGAGCAGGCGGACATGTCCAGGACATGTCCACGACCTGTCCGAGACATGTCCCATAGGCAGCCCGTGGAGATTGCGCGAGTCGCGGAGACGCTCGAGCTCTCCCGCCGCCCGCTGGAGAACCTCACCGCTAACGACACTGTGCAGGCCGGACGGATTCGGCTCTCGCTTCTGAAGCGGCAGCACTCCAGCTCCCCCGCCATCGGCTGTGTGTGGCTCCGGCTGTCGGGCTCGCACCAATCGCGCAGGAACGCGCTGCTGCGCTCCGTCCAGATACGTTCCGTGCCTAGCCTACTCGCACAAGCGCCGACGGCGCTTACGGGCCAGCTCAGCACCGCTCGCCGCCGAGAGCTGGCGTCGCTCTACGCGTCCTTCTGCCCGCGCCCCGCTCCCCTCCCCGCTCCCCTCCCCGCTCCCCGCCCCGCTCCCCGCCCCGCTCTCCCCGCGCTGCCGCCTCCGAGTGCGACTTGCTGCTCGAGAGGCTGCGCGCCGCCTTTGACGACACCAGCCTGCGTCGCCTGCTGGCGGCGGGTGCGCGGCTCGAGCTGCAGATGGAGAGGCGGCCGGAGCAGTGGTCTGCCGAGGCTGAGGTTGAGTTCCGCGCAGAGATGGAGGGCGCGAGGGCGCGGCTGCGGAGCCTGCGCGCGAATGCGCCTCAGCCGGCCGCCGCCCGGCCGGAGCCTCCGAGTGCCTTCATGTGCCCGATCTCGCACGAGCTGATGAGCGACCCGGTGGTGGCGTCGGATGGGCACTGCTACCAGCGCAACGACATCGAGTCGTGGCTCGAGATGAAGGGCACCAGCCCGATGACGGGCGCGCCGCTCGCGCATGCGCAGCTCTACCCCAACTTTTCCCTGCGGAGCCAGATCGAGAATTGGAAGGATCTGATCAACGCGGCATGATCTGTTGACTTGTCACTCAATAGTCATGAGAGACGCGCGTGAAAATGTTCCCCGCATCTATTTGGATTTGCCCTACCGTACCGATACATATCCCAAAAGAAAGCAGAATTTGCGCGGGGCGCCAGCACACTCAGGCGTTGCCCGCCAAAAGAAAGCCAATTCTTGACTTGGTCCCTGCGGGCGGTCTTCTCTCGAGGTCTCGAGATACACAAAGCGGTTTCTCGCGAAACTCTAAAGGAGGGACTTGTCAGGCCGCTAGCACAACCGTGAGCGGATCACCGAACGTGAGCGGATCACCGAACACCTGGCTTGCCATCCTGCAAGCCCAGCCATGGCCTGTTCGGATGAGATGGCGGGGCGCAAGAAGAAAATTCTCTTTTCCCTCAGTGTGCCTTTGCGCGTTTAGTTTTGCGGGCCGAGTCCCCGTGTCCACGCTGCCAAGAGCTGATGGCGTTGACACGCCTCACCACCTGACCGCCTGAATGCACGCGCACGCGCACCGCCATGGCGCTGTCGGTGGACGCCTTTGACCATCTCGTGAACGAACTTCAGTCAGAGCTATTTTCCGACGATCTGCAGCCGCCACGTGCTGCCCGCGGCACATGGACGCACGCGCGCTTGCTCGCCTTCTTTGAGAGTGGTGGCGTCGACGGCTGCGGTCTTAGCGGTGGCGGTGGCGGTGGCGACGGTGGCGGAGGCGAGGGCGGCAGAGTAGACGGTGGCGGAGACGAGGACAGCAGCGAGGTTGGCAGTGAGGGTATCGGCGAGGATGGCGGCGAGGGTATCGGCGAGGACGGCTCGTCTCCACCGCCGGGGTTTGTTCCGCTGCCTGGCGTGAGCGAGCCTGCTGATGGCGCGGCAGTTGCGGCCGCGCTCGATGATGGCCGCCGAGTCGCTGTCTTCTCCTCTGGCGGGGATCTGTACGCCGTCGACGCCGACTGCCCGCACATGGGCGTCGGCCTAGAGGAGGGAGACATCGAGGACCTGGGGTCGGGCCCGTGCGTCGTCTGCCCGTGGCACGGGTGGAGCTTCGAGCTGCGCAGCGGCTACTGCGAGCTGATGGACTCGTACATGCTGCGCGCGTACGACGTGCTCGCCCTCCCGGACGGATCCCTGTGCGTGAGCAGCGCATCCAGGCCGCCGCCCGAGCCACCCAGCGGCCGCGACGAAATCGATTGAGTGTTACGGTGAACAGCCGCCTGTGTCGAGAAAGATGAAAGAATACACTCATCACTCTATGGGGCTTACTGCTCTCTGAGACTGACATAAACGAACCCGACACGACGTACACGTATAGAGACGGCAATGAGGGGGTCTGAACTTAATCAGTCCACCACCGCCCACAAGAGATGGCGGTACTCTCGCTCGACCGCCGCCGGCTCGAAGCCGCGCCGCAGCAGGAGCTGCACCCAGTTGAGGGCGTGGTGGGCGCGGTACTCGCTCATGAAGAAGTCGTGGCGCGTGCCGTGCACCACGTCGAAGAAGTGCGCTAGCTTGTGCACGCAGAGGCCGTAGAAGTAGCAGTAGACAAACGGGTCCGCGCGCACGTCGGCGAGGCCCTTGGCCGCCTTGTGCTGCTCCACCGGCGCGAGGTTGAAGAGCAGCTTCTGCCGCACGAAGCGGGACGCGGCGCCGCGCTCGTAGAAGAGAGTCACCTTGGCCGCGTCGAACCCAAAGACCTGTTCACAGCTGTAGGTGTGAAGAGACGCTGTTCACAGCACCTGGCCGCGTCGAGCCCAAAGACCCGGTCGCACACGTCGCGGAGAGCGCCGCAGCTCTGCTTGACGAGCTCCTGCCTGCGGTGGGTCGCCTCGTCGTAGATCTGGGAGAGGGTCGGCCGGTTGTGGAAGAAGGCGATATCGGGCGGCGAGCCGTCGTCCCGCTCGCCAAAGTTGCCCACGCGCACGAGGTCGTACCCTGGCGTCCTCTTCACCGCCGCGACGACGCTCGCGCCCTCGGCCGCCGCCTCGCCCTTCCCCACCGGCACCTTCCGCCCCTCGACGTCCGCCAGCTCCACTGCCTCGCACCGGCGCAGCACCCGGTCCATCCCCTCCGGCTCTGGTTGCGGCGGCGCCGCCCGCCGCCGCGCCTCCAGCCGCTCGGCGAGCGCCCGCCTCGCGGCCAGCTCGCTCTCCTCCCAGCCGAGCGCTGCCCGGTACTCGACCCGCGCCACCGACTCCGACCGCCCGTCGTCGTCGTCGTCGTCCTCTCCCCCCGGCCCCGCCTGGCTGGCCTCGGGCGGCGGCGGCGGGCGGGCGTGGGAGGGGTCGCCTCTCGCGCCCACACCGCCTTCCTCCAAGCTCGCCCGAGGCCCCGCCGCCGCCTCCTCCTGCTCCGCCCGCTCCCGCGCGTCGCCGATCCCCTCGTCGAGCGTCGGAGGCCGCATCAGCACACTCGGCTCGATTGCGCACGTCTCGTCGTCGCCCGCCACCGTCACCACCGCCGAGAGGGCGTCACCCGCGGCGCGCACCCTCTCCAGCCGCCCCACCAGCAAGACGCCCTCCCCGCCGTCCGCCTCCTCGCGCAGCTCCTCGGGCAGCGCCGAGGGCGGGAAGAGGACGCGGCTCCCCACCAGCGGAGAGAGCTCCTCCAGCGAGGAGCCGGCGCGGCGCGGCCTCCCCTCCGCCCCGCTGTACCGCGTGCCGAGCGATGGGTCGAAGGACTGCACCGGCACGCGGTAAAGGTTGAGGACCTACTCACAGCTGCAGGTGTGCAGAGACGCTGTTCACAGCACCGGCACACAGGTTGAGGGGCCTCGGGCATCTCGAGCGGGTCGTCCACGTCGAGCAGCTCGACGAGGAGCATCCGGTCGCGCACGCTGCCCTCGCCGAGGTAGCGGTCGAGCTCCGTCGCGAGGCACGGCCTCCAGCGCTTCAGCACCTTTTGCAGCAGGCGGTGGCTGTGAACAGCGTCTCTTCACACCTGCAGCTGTGAACAGGTCCGTCAGCACCTTTTGCAGCAGGCGGTGGCTGCTCGTCTGCCGCTGCACGGCTGGCGCGGCGGCGGTGCCGGCGGCGGCGGTGCGGGCGGCGGCGGTGGATCGGCCAAGCTTGAGGTAGAGAGCCGGAGCGCCGCTCGCCTCGTCGATGACGGTGATCGAGTCGGAGCCGTCTCCGCCGTCGACGTCTCCCTCTCGCCGCGGCCTCAGCGTGACGTCGAGGGCCCGCCCGCCGCTCTGCACCACCTCGAAGCGGCTCCGGATCTCCTCCACGGCGACGATCCGCCCATGCCGCAGCTCGTCCACGCCTCGCCCGCACGAGTCGGCTCCGGTGGGCTGCCGCTTGAGCGCGGAGGACGCGCTCAGGTGCGCCCAGCGCCGGTTGGTGGAGATCGCGCGCCGCAGAGACACGCGGAACGCGCGCGATCGCAGCGACCGATTCCAGCTCTCGAGCTGGAGGGTCACCGGGCCGGCGGCGCCTGCGTAGAGCACCTCGTTGATGCGCTCCTCCGCCATCGCGACGAGCGGCGCGTCGGGCCGCTCCTGGGGAGAGGCGTGGCGAAGCGAGGTGAGGTACGGACGTGTCCATGGTGCGGTGGGGGTGGCAGGGCCGTGGCGGTGAAGCTCCTACGCGGCAGAGGAGAGGCGGCGGCGCCGAGCATTCATCTCGGGCACTCTCGAGCGACCTCGCCTGTACGGCAGAGGAGAGGCGGCGCGCGCCGAGCCGGAGCGCCGCCGAGGAGGAGAGGGAGGGGTGGACGGCCGGGAGGTGGCCGCTCGGAGACTTGTCGACGCGGCCGTCGAGCCACGGCGCGTCGTCCACGAGCAGATTGGGCGCGCGCCGCAGTCGCCCGGAGCGGTCCGGGATGAGGAGGCCGGCCGAGGGCAGCTCGCCCGCCTCGTAGAAGACGCGCAAGCCGGCGAGGTCGGCGAGCGCCGCGGCCGAGCGGAGCTGCGCCGCGTCGAGGGGCGCCTCGCCGGCGGTGGCGTGCATCTCGTCCATCCAGCTGACGATCTGCGCGAGGCTCGGGCTGCGCGGGCAGTCGAAGAGCGCGTGCAGCTTGAAGCGCGAGAAGGCAAAGACGGCGTCGCGCAGCGTGTACGCGTGCGGCGGCGCGCCCTGGCTGAGGTCGACGAAGACGCGCGAGGGGGCGATGAACTCGAGCGGCCGCCGCTCGAGAGAGTACCCGTTCTCGAGGAGGACGATGCGCTCGTCGGCCAGACGCGACAGCGTGGCGGGCTCGGCCGTGGCCAGGAAGGGGTAGCAGCCGAGCTCGAGCTGCTGCCGAAAGCTGCCGCTGCGGCCGGTCCGAGAGCGACCATCGACCCAGCTGTCCCTCTGGTCGCGCTGCCAGGCTTGCAGCGTGGCCGGCGGCAGCGAGGTGATGGCGAGCAGGTGGCCGAAGAGCTGCTCGTACGTCGCGTTGGGGAAGGCGCCCGCGCCGGCGATGAGCTCGGTCGGGACTGCGCGCGCGTTCGGCACCAGCAGCACCGTCGCGTGCGACCAGCAGGCCGCGCTGAGCAGGTGGGTCGAGCTCGTCTCTTGCGGGACGATGTTGCCGCGGAGCGGTACCAGCACGTCTGCAGGCCCGCCGGCTGCGCGGTAGAAAGCGAGCAGCGCAGCGACGGGCGGCGCGGGCGCGAGCTCCTCGGCTGCCGTCGCGGACTCGAGGAAGGCCCTCGGCGGGGCGGTGAAGGGCGCGGCGAGGCGCAGGCTCCCGAGGTGGCGAAGCCACTCGTCGAGCGGCGGCTCGCCCAGCTGCTGGGAGTCGTCTCGCAGATGGCTGAAGCTCGCGAGGAGCGCGTCGACGACCTGCCTCGCCTGCGCTTTCAGCTCCGGCGTGGCGGGCTGCCCGCTGGCAAAGGCGGCGGCCGCGGCGGCGTCGACCGTCTCCGCGGCGCCGCTGAAGGCGGAGCGGGTGAGGGACTGCGCCATGCCGCAGCGGCGAAGCCACTGCAGGCTGCGCTCGGTGCGGAGGGACGGGTGCGGCAGCCTCTTCGGGAAGAAGGCGACGTGCAGCTCGAGCTCGGGGTCGAGCAGCTGCTCTGCGCGCAGGCCGCCAAAGAGCGGGGAGGCGCCAAAAAGGTCGCCGAAGGAGGAGGCGCCGCCGTCGGGCAGGGCGACCCGCTCGTCGCACAGCTCCTCGTAGTACCTCTGCAGCTCGAGCAGCTGTGCGACCCGAGCCTCCTCGTCGAGGGCGCCCCACCGTGGAAAGACCACGCTGGCATAGTAGTCGGCGCGCGCCATGCTCTGGACCTGGAGCCGCGAGTACAGGACCGAGCGCGGCGCCGCGGCGGGGATGCGGGCGAGGAAGCGCGACGAGGCGCCGCCGCCGGGCGCGAGCAGCTCCGCGGGGAAGCCTCCGTCGGCGGCGAGCGTCTTGAACTGAGGCTTGAGCCAGCGCCGCCCCTCCGGGCCGAGGGCGCCGCAGCAGCTCGGGCCGAGCGAGTCGCCCTCTGAAGAGAGAGAGTCGCCCGCCTCGTCGCCCGCCTCGTCGCCCGCGCGCTCGAACTCGAAGAGCGGCAGGCGTGCCACGTCCCGCAGCGCCGCCTCGTCGAGCGAAGCCGCGTCGCGAGAGATCAAGTCGAGGATCGAGGCGCGCTGCGCCGCACCCAGCTGCCCCCAGTCGAGGCCGCCCTCTACCGAAAGCGCCGTCAGGGCAGCCACGATCCCGCCGCCCGTGAGCGGCCGCAACCGGCTCGCGAGCGCCTTGAGCTCGTAAGACGTGTCTGCGATGGCGACGCCAACAGCGCGCAATGCCGCACAAGCGAGAAGGTCCTCGGTGGCGGACGAGCCCCCTCCTCCACCCCCACCCTCGAGGCCGCCACCGCCGCCTCCGCCGCCGCCGCGCGTGCTGCCGCCCGAAGCGAGCACCGAAGTCGCCCTGTCGAGGCGCACCAGCAGCTCCCCGCACGGGATTAGCGGCCAAGGGCCGAGCCGCGCGAGCAGCTCGTCCGCCACCGAGCCGTCAAGAAGAGCCGTGCGGTCGATCGCCGCCCACAGCCTTCTCAGCCACTCCGCCGGCGCCGCTCGCCGCCAGTCCGAGACGGACGCCTCCCCTCGCCACCCGCTCGGCAGCGACATCTCCACCGCATCGGCCGCGGTGAAGGGGCGCACGAGCAGGCCCTCCCTGCAGGGCCAGAGCAGGCGCGCGCAGCTCTCTCCCACCGACCCCTCCTCGCCGGCGGCATCCTCGACCATCAGGCTCGAGGCGGCCGGGGACCGCGCCAGCGCCGCGCCGCACGAGGCGACCAGCTTGCCCGAGCCGGACTCCGACTCGAGGCCGAGCAACAGCGACTCCTCCCCACGCCCCGGCGCCACGGAGAGGGCGCAGATCGACCCGTCGCGCAAGCAAACGATCGGCAGGCCGGCGAGCGCCCGGCCCGACGCGCCGACCAGCAGCCCACACCGCATGGAGACGTGCCCCTCCCATTTCAGCGGCCGCAGGCGGACCTTTGAGGCGAAGGCGCCTCCGGCAGCAAATGGCACCCGTTTGTGCGCCTCGTCTTGCGGCTGGCAGGCCGTGTCAAAGTCGGGCCCGCCCGGCGCCGGCTCCCACGCCCCTCCGTCCACGCTCAGCTCGATGCGCACGCGCTGCACGTGCTGCCGGTGCCTCCTGCGCCCCTGCAACACCACGCCGAGGATACGAGCCTCCTCGCCCAAGTCCAGGACGACCCACTGCTGGTCGTCGTTCCTCGCGGCGCTCCAGGCCTGCTCGGAGTCGAGGGCGCTGCGCGCGTGGCCGGTGCCGGCAGCGTCCTTGCGAAAGACGCTCGAGTACACGCGCCACGCCTCGGGAGGGTTCACCTCCGTCACGGGAGCCGTCGGCGCGTCGGAGAGGACGTAGGCGAGCAGGCAGCGGCACGCCAGCCGCCTCGCCGAGGGGTCGAGTCCCGTGAGGTGCAGCAGGACGCCCTCGCCGCCGCCTCGGCGCATCCAAGCGCGCACGGTCGAGGGCTGGAGCGGACGCGGCGCCGGCAGGCCAAGCGCCTCCGCAGCCGCCACAAACCCCGCGTGCGCCGCCGCCGGAGCGTGTGTGATGACGCACGCGGCCTCGCTTAAGACAATCGCCGTCTCCGCCGCCGCAGCCGCCGCCTCCGCGCCGGCGGCGTGCAGGAAGAAGGCTTCTCCCGCCGCCGCCCACCCGCCGCTCACCGTGTGCAGCACCCTGCACGGCGCCGCCTCCGGCTCCCCTCCCCGCCCGCCTCGCTGCGCGGTGTGCCGGCGAAACACTCGCCACACCGCGCTGCCCGGCTGCAGGAGCAGCGAGAAGCAGCCGCCAGCCGCGGCGCCAAAGACCTGGCCCGCGCCCGCCGAGGCAGCGGGCAGGAGGGCGTGCACCACCTCACCCCGCTCCGCCGAGCCCAGCCGCAGCCCGCCGCCGCCTCCCCCGAAGACGGCCCCGGCGGCGAGCTCCCGGAGCAGCCGAGCGTACGCCGCGGCGCACACGCGCGACGCGAGGAGCAGGTTCCACTCGTGCCTCGGCCTTGCGTCCTCCGGCGCGAGCGAGTTGCGGTCGCTGGCGATCTCCCACCGGCCGTTGAGGTGGACGGGCAGGCCAGTCGGGATCGGCAGCGGCAACGTCGCGTAGGCACGCCCCGCCAGCCGCGGCGCAAGCTCCCACTCCGCGCCGGGGGCGTGCCGCCGCGCGACGAGCGCCGCCGCCGCACCGCTCGGCATCAGCGTCAGCTTCTCGGAGCGCTGCCTCGGCGCCGCGGCGTAGGCGACGTCCTCCTTGTCGCCAAACGTCTGCGACACGAGCCACGCCTCCTCGAGCTGCGCCGCGCCCGGACGCTCCAGCTGCAGCAGAAGCGGGATCAGCGGCCGCGGGACTTGATCGGGGTCGGCCGCGCGCATGGCGGCGAAATAGCGCAACGCGCCTGGCGGACCGCCGTACTCGTCCTGCTGCGGCGGCGGCGCCTCCGCCAAGCGCTCCTTGACGTGCCGCAGCTGGGCGCCCCGGTCCTCCCGCAGCCGCGCTGCAGAGGAGGCGTCCGGCGGGGAGGCCGCGGGGAGGGCCGTCGCCGAAGCGAGCAGGCTCATCTGCTCTGCGCCGGGCGGCCAGACGTACACCTCGATCCGCTCGACGAAGCGCAGGAAGAGCAGGCGCCGGTGCAGGGTCGTCTCCCGCCCCTCGCCGCTCCCCTCGTACAAGAAGGGGTCGACGATCTGGCGCAGCACCTCCTCGAAGCTTGGCGCGCCGCCCCGCCCGTCCTTGATCCTCGAACGGCCCGCCGCCTCGCGCGTCCGCAGTGGAAGGCGAAAGAGCGTCCCCTGCCCGCTGCGCGTGCGCCAGCAGCCCGCGTCAACGTCGCAGCCGAAGATGCCTTGGAAGGGGGCGAGCTGGTCGGGGCAGGCGCGCGACAGGCTGGACGCGTCCTCGCACAGCCCTGGCAGCCCGTCGGGCAGGTGCGCTTCGTGCGGGTCGAAGACGACGAAGTCGCGGCCCGAAACGAACATCGGCGTGTCGGTGACGTGGTAGACAGAGTTGAAGCCGAGGCCGAACTGGCCCGTCTTTGTCGGGTCGCCTAGCTTGGTGCCGTCTCCAACCCGCTGGATGCTCTCATAGTCGTCGGGACGGAACTGCGCGTCGTCGAACTGGTACAGTGCCGCTCCTTGCATGTCCGCCAGCGCGGGAGAGAGCAGCGAGGCGGTGCCAAAGGTCCGCGCGCTGAGCAGCACCTTGAACTCGCTCGAGCCGGCATCGTCGGCGTTCTGCAGCATCTCGTTCAGCAGCTGCGCCGAGGAGTAGTTTCGCAGAATGTCGCGCAGCCGGGCGGTGATCGGATTGACCTGCTGCAACGTGCGGCGCTGCGAGCGATGCGAGGGCGGCGGCGAGGGCGGCGGCGGCAAAGGCGGCGGCGAAGGCGGCGGCGAAGGCGGCGGTGATGGCGGTGGCGAGGGCGGCGGCGAAGGCGGCAGCGAAGGCGACCGCGAACGCGGTGGCGAAGCGAAGGGCGACGATGGCAGTGATTCTGGCGGAGAGGGCGGCGGAGAGGGTGGCGGTGGAGCGAAGGGCGACGGCCCAGAGGGCTGTAGGAGACCGCTCGGCAGCGGCGGAGGTGTCCACCGCTGTGGAGCCACGAGGGGGCCGCTCTCGCCTCCGCCTCCTCGGGCGGCGATCCGCTCCACCAGCCGCCTGTGGCTGGCCTCGTCGTACCCTCCTTGCACGCTCCCGGCGCGGCCCTCGTTGAGGGCAGAGGTGAGGCGGCAGAGCCAGTAGGGAAGCAAGTCAGCCCACCTGCACGCGCTGACGCGCAGTGGCCTCGCGTGGTCGTCCTCCTCGCAATCGCACGCGAGGGACTGCTCAAAGACGAGGACGTTGATGTGCAGCCCGGCGGCTGGCGAGTCGGCGAGGGAGGAGCAGACGAAGACGTCGGCGCGGATGGTGGGCATGTAGTAGAGTCCCTCGACCACCTCGCTCACGCTGCTCCGCCCCATCACACGCACCACCACCTCGTGCAGCAGCTCGCTCCAGAAGAGCGCGCCGTACCGCTGCGCGCGCGGCGGCGCGGCGGCGTGCGCCGCCGGCCCTTCGTCGCCGAGCGGCGTGAGGATGCGGAGGCTGGGCGCGCCGGCGACCCCGAGCGGCACGACCGTGCAGCGCTGCTCCGCACTGCGCACCAGCTTGCGCTCGAGCACCTTGCGCTGGGCGAGCACGGCCTCGCGCGAGCTGGCCTATTCACAGCTGTAGGTGTGAAGAGACGCTGTTCACAGCTGGGCGAGCACGGCCTGCGCGAGCGGGCCGGCGTGCCGCCGCCGGGGAGGACGAGGCGGAGGATGGGCGTGGCGGTGCTCTCCACAAAGTGATCCATCTCGAGCACCTGCAGCGGCAACGTGACGCGCTCTCACGGCAGTCGCCTCGCCTCCCTGCGCCTCCGCGGCCCCCGCGTCTCCGCCGCACCCGCTGGCCGCCGACGCGGGCCATGTTTGCGATGCGGCTCCCGACGGCCGCCGTCTCGTAGGCGACCGGAATCGCCTTGGCGTCGGAGCCGAGCGGAGGCGCCTTGACCTGCACCTGCCGCCCCTCGCCGCCGCCGCCGCCGGAGCGCGCGCTGCGCGTCGGGTCGATGAAGACGGAGCGCTCGAACGCGCCGCCCACGCCGTCGTCATACAGCGCCGCGTCGGCTCGGACGTCGGGGTTCACACGCGCGTTGCCGTCGCTCCGCTCACGCGACCGGAGCTCGCTCTGCACCAGCCGCTCCAGCGCGCCGTCGCCCAGCTGCGCCCGCACGTCCTCCACCGCCAGCACGTCCACCAGTGGCTTCTGCGCCGGCCCGCGCGGCTTGTGGGCCTTGCGTGACGCGTGCTGCGGCAGGCCGACCCGCTCGCCTACGGGACGTGTCTCGGACATGTCGCAGACGTGTCAGGGGGCGGGGGAGGAGACGCCGGTCTCCGCTCGCCGCCAAAGGCGCCCTGGTTGGCGCTCGGGACGCTGAACTCGTTACCGCTTCCGGAAGGCGCGGCAGCAGAGGCGCGGCCGGCCAGCGTCGCGCCTCCTAGCGGCGGCGGCGGCGGCGGCGGCGGCGGCGGCGGCGGAGGGGCCGGTGACGTCGCCGGCGAAGGAGGAGGCAACATGGCCGGGGTGGGCGCTGCGCGCTCTCGGCCTCTCTCCTTGTCCCTCTCCCTCTCCCTCTCCCTCTCCCTCTCCCTGTCCCGCTCTCGGTCGCCACCCGCCTCTGCGTGCACAGGCTCTCCAGCGCCGCCGTCGACCAGTCGGCAGAGATGCCGGCGTGCGAGGGAGGCTGGCAGCGAGAGGGACCGCTCGACGGTGGTCCCGTCCGCCAGCCGGAGAGAGACGGCCAGCCGAACCTGCCCGCCGCCCGTGCTCGCCAGGAACTCGTCCATTGTCTGCGGCGGCTTGACTGGGCGCGGGCGCGGCTGCTCGCAGGCGGCGCAGGCAGCCTCGCCGGGACGGTTCTCGAGAGTGCATGCCGGACACGTCCACATCTCGGACGGGCCCTCGGTCCTGCTCTCAGCGACCAACTCCTCGAGCAGCTCGTTGATCACGCCGTCCACATCATCGCCATGCCGCGCAATACGGAGGCGGAGGTCGGCGTCCGACAAGCCGTCACCGACGACCGCACGGACGGCCTGTAGCTGCTCGAGCTTTGCAGACGGCTGCCGCGCCGCGATCGGGTTGCCTGAGAGGTCGTATACTGTGGGCTGCGGCTGCGGTGGCTGCTGCTGCGGCATACTGCTACTGCTGCTGACTGCGACGCCACGCCGCCGAGCCATCTGCTGCTGCTGCGGTGGCTGCTGCTGCTGCTGCGGAGGCTGGAAAGCTGGCGCGCCTGGGTATGGCGTGGCGGCGGCGGTGAAGCCAGCCTCGCGCAGCCGCTCCGCTCGCTCGAGCGCGCGCGTCGCACTCACGCGGAGCAGCGCCTTGACAGTCGGGTCGCTCTCCTCCGACAGAGATCCGAGGAGCGACTCGGCCGCCTGCTCGTAGAGCGCCCTCGCAAGAGCCGCGTCGCCGCCCGCGTCGGCCGCCTCGGCAGAGGCGAGAATGTCGTTTCCGGGCGCCTTGTGGCGTCGTCGGCCCCAGCCGAACATGGCTCATGGATGGGGTTGTCTCTCTCGAGGTCTCCAGGTTGTTTCCTTGATACTGAGCACTTGAGCACTTGACCCGCCAGAAAAACGGTATGGCGGTGGAGTGCTCTCTACTGCCGCGGCGCCCCTGTCGGTTCGGAGGCGCCCGGCGGCCGCGCACTTGGTGCCGACGTCGACCAGCTGCTCTCGCGGCGCCGAGACGTGCGGCTTTGGTCACGTCACGCGCGCTGCGAGGTGTCTGGCATGTTGGCGCTTGGCAAAGACGCCAGGAAGCTCGCCTTGTGCCCCCGAGTTCATTTAATAAAAAGCTCGCCTTCCTTGCCTGCGGCCGCGGGCGTGCGGGCGGGCCCGCCAGGCTCAGCGAAGCTCGGCGCGGGTCTTCGAGCTCGCCGCCGGAGGCGAGCCAGCATGGCTCGTCGCTCGACGGGAGCCTGTCCGGTATGCTCTGGGCATGCTGTACAGCATCGCCAACTCTCTGGAAGGAGAGCCGGAGACGGAGACGGGCGGGAAGAGGCGGCGCATACTCTGATGCTCTTCCGGCATCGCGATCGGGAAGTAGCCGCGGAGCGACACCCTTCGAGTAGGGCTCGGGCGCGCCCCGCCCGGCAATTCTTTTTTTGAGCACGCATCCGAGACTATGGGTACGCTGAGCGAGCGATGATCGCTCTGGACCTTCGCGTGCTCCGTCCGCAGCCCGGCGCTAGCAGCAGCAATGCCGTGCTAGTATGCGGCGCTGCCTCCGACGCCGAGCAGCACGAGCTCTACCTCGAGCTTTGCGACTCTGTCCGCGGGTCTGAGCAGTGGATCGAGCTCTCCAAATCGTCGTGTGCCGGCGCCGCGCGCCCGCTGCCGCTTTGCGTGTGGCAGCACCCTCACACGCGCCAGACCAACGCTCGGGCCAAGCCGCGGTTGGTGCTAGACTGGGCGCACGGACTCGCTCAGCGCACCGCCGCCAGTCTTCGAGCGGCTGGCGAGGCGGCGGAGCTAGCTGAGGCGATCGACGTCGCCAAGTACGACTCGCTCGTCTCGCTCCTCTATGCGGAGGGAGACCTCCCATCGGCAGTTCCCTGACGACCGAGGAAACGTCCGCGCCACGACCACGACATGCCTCGTAGGGGCGACTCTGCCACCCCATGTCGACCGAGGGCTGCCCGGCGCAGGTCTCGCCCTCTCTCTCGGCGCGAGCGCAGCCTTTGACTTTGGAGGTGAGCCTGTCATGCGCGCCACCCGCGCTGCCGCCAGCCACAGCGTCCCTGCCAGCACACACACACACACACACACACACACACACACACACACACACACACACACACACACACACACACACACACACACACACACACACACACACACACACACACACACACACACACACACACACAGCTCCCTCCACCCACGGCAGGCGCTCGGCTGGAGCTGCACTCGGGCGACGCGCTCTTCGCCGACTTCAGCCGCGTGCGCCACGCCGTGCTCGCGACTCATCCCCTCGCCAGCGCGCCGGCGTGGTGGAGGGCACTGCCGGGCGGAGGAGGAGGAGGAGGAGGCGGCGGAGGAGGAGGAGGCGGCGGAGGAGGAGGCGGCGGCGGAGGAGGCGGCGGAGGAGGAGGCGGCGGCGGAGGAGGAGGAGGTGGCGGCGGCGGCGGAGCGAGCCCGCTGGGGCGTGCTCGTTGTTCGCTATTGCTGCGCGACAGGGCGTGGGCGCTCAAGCCGCACCCGTCCCTTCCGGGCAGCTTCACGCGGCGGGCGCGGCGCAGCGAGGCGCGCGCCACCCTGCGCATGTCCGCGCCGCCGCCGCCGCCGCCGCCGCCCGCGAAGTCGCTTCGTCGACTCGCTGACGGCGCGCGGGGCGAGCTCTCCTCGGCAGAGGGGTTGGATTCACCAGAGGGCGCGGCCTTGCCCGAGGGCTCGCCGGAGGAGAGGGCCTTTCGCGCTCAGCTCGACTTGGTGTGCGGCAAGCTGTCGCGCCTGCAGGCGAGAGGTAGGAGGGAGGGGTGGAGGGAGGGAGGCGTGAGAGAGGGGCCCGAGAGGGTTGCGGGTCGTTGCTGGGGCCCCCACGCCGTGCGCCCCCCCGCTCCTGCTTCGCAGGCGGTGCGGCGCCCCGACGACCTCGAGGCGACGCCGTCGGACGCCGACTTTGCGCGGCTGGTTGCCTTGGGGCGGGCCTTCGGCGGGGCGAGCCTTTGCGGCCTGCTACCCTCGCCCCTCCAGCGGCGATGGCGCAGGAGATTCGGCTGCGGCGAGTGCGGCGGCTCGCGCAGAGTGCGCTGCCCGACGTGCAACGGCCGCGGCGGGTACGAGGCCATGGGTGGCGTGCCCGTCGCGTGCAAGTCGTGCCGCTCCACCGGACGCGTGGTGTGCCGCGCTTGCTTCGTAGGCGACGGGTTCGACATAGATGCTATCCGGCGCGACATGGGAGTGCCGGATTGAGAGCGATGGGAGTAAACCGAGTTGACCAGGACCGTTGACGTACATATGACGGGGGGCGTGCGCGCATCGTTTTCTGCGTGTAGACCGTCTGCGACACGATAATACGTTTTTCGTCGAAATGGTAGACCACCCCCGCCTCAAACGTACGGACATCATTTTCAAAGCACAAAGGCGGTTTCGAAAAGTTGATGAGACCTCGTCCCCCCTCAGACACTACACCGTGGGAACCCCACAATTCCCTCTGCCGCCTGGGACCTCTCTTCCCAGTCTGGGGGTAAGGCACTCCCACCGGCACCGCTACGACCTCCTGCGCCGGCCCCCGTCAGCCTCACGCCGCGCCCTGTCGCGCTCCCTCTGCCGCTTCTGCTCCCGCCTCCATGTGTGTCCCTCTCCTGGTATTCTTCACGCCAATCGATAAATTCTTGAAAGTTCATGTTCTTGGGCTTGTTGCCAACCGAATCCGCT
This sequence comes from Emiliania huxleyi CCMP1516, assembly GCF_000372725.1. Classification (NCBI taxonomy): domain Eukaryota; phylum Haptophyta; order Isochrysidales; family Noelaerhabdaceae; genus Emiliania; species Emiliania huxleyi. The sequence goes on along the minus strand of NW_005200689.1, from coordinate 132,812 downwards.
GAACCAGAAGACGTCGAATCGGAATCGCATTCGGCCGGCGCTAGAGCAGCATGGCGTGCGGCTACGCGTCTCCCCAAGTTGAAGAGCCCCTTACCCACCGCAAACGCAGCGTCAGCACCAACAGCAGCAAGTGGAACTACGACATCGGCCAGTGCATCGTTGTCGGAATCGTTGCTGTACTCTTCATCCTCGTCGTCGTCGTCGTCGTCGTCGTCGTCATCGTCGTCGTCGTCGTCGTCGTCATCGTCGTCGTCGTCCTCCTCCTCCTCCTCCTCCTCCTCCTCCTCCTCCTTCTCCTCCTCCTCCTCCTCCTCCTCAACAACCTCCTCCTCAACCTCAACCTCGCTCGACTGCTGGGCACCCATGCAAGCAAGACAGATGGCGCTTCACTGCGTTCCCTGTTTTCTTTCTTTCTTTAAAGGCAAATTTGCTCGTGTTGCCCGCCGCCTGCGTAATGTGGAGGCCAAATACTCTCAGAAGGCGGGCAACACGGGCAAATGCCAAATCTGTTCTGTTGTGTTTGGGGGTCGCACCTTGGCAAGAGAGAAAGCGGATATAAAACAAGAACACAACGCACTCTCTCAGAGGCCTACTCGCCCAAGTACAACAACAAGTACAGTTCCGGACGGGCATTAAGAACCTCTAACGTTAAGAACCTGAGGCTCATATTTCGGCCGGATCCCTAAGAACTCCCTAAGAACCTGAGGCTGGGCCAACGCCTGCAGCCGGCGCCCCTGCCCCCGCGGCCGCAGCCGCAGGGGCAGCTCACGGCAGCGAATGACTCTCTTGTCACGCCATGCGCGAACTTACTGTTCCAAACTTCCAAACTGTTTTAAGACCCATTTATTGATTTTTAATCGAAGCCGAAACGGTTTAAAAAACCATCCACCCGGTTAAGAACCTGAGGCTCGGCCCCCGACGGACCGCCGACTTAGCTAAGAACCTGAGGCTGGGCGAAGAACCTGTGCGTTCTTAATGCCCGTCCGGAACTGTACTCGCTCTCTTTTATGTCCCACCATGCAGAGCGCATATCTCTCTCTCTCTTGTGCGAGGCGTGAACCGCGCCATTCGCTCTCACCTGGCAACCCTGTCTGCACGTCTCGCGCGCGCGTGAACAGGGCTCCAGGCCCCAAATGACGTGTGAGTGTTAGAGTTGTTTGGTATTGCTAAAAATCTCTCATGACAAGCGATCCCACGATTGCGAATGTGGGGACGACCGATGTGTGTGTGTGCGTGGAAGCGATCCCAAGGGGGGGAGCCGATCCCACTCGTAACCAACTCTCAGGGGCAGTAGGTGGGCGAGCTTCAGGCGCGCTCATCTCGATCGACAAGGCGTGGCTACGCGCGGCCTTCCGCGGGGGGAGCTTCGTCGACGGGTGCGGGACCGTGGCGCAGACAGCGCTGCGGCGATGCCTCCGGCTGAGCTGCGGCGAGTGGCTTGCTGCTCGCTGCGATGGCGAAAAACTCGTCTCGTCGCACACCAAGGGCTTATGCTCTGGCGAGACGTGAGGCGCATGCGCCCAGGAGGGGAGGGCGCATGCGTAACGACGCTGCTAGAGATGCCTTTCGGGGCCCAGAGATAAAACTTCTGATGCCATGCGTGACCTAGTAGTGTCCCCAGCTATGGGCGTGTCCATGTTGGAGCCAGGTGTGGTATGGACGCGAGAATAGCTCCGCCGTTCATGGAGGCAACCGATGCGAGTCGACTGGTGTGTCGTCGTGGTTTCGTATCAAGAATACTCACTCACACACGTCTCACACGACCGATGACACGACACCGTGAAACGACACCGTGAAGGCGCCGAGGTTTTATGTGAAGGCGTCTTGGGGCCGGGCTTGTGTTTTTGTGTGAAGGCGCCGTGAAGGCGCCGTCTGCGCGGGCCCCCCGTTATCACGTCGGAGACATATGCTCGCCGCCTCTATGCTCGCCGCCTCTGTCGCGCGCGGGCAAAATGCCAGCGAGCTCGGCCTCCTTTGCCACGCCTTTCGATCCGCGCCCTTGCGCGCGCGTCACTGCCGCGTCACTGGCGGGTTTGTAGAGAACTGCGACCTCAACGGCATCAGGGCGGCCTGGCGTGAGGGCGACGCGGCCGAACTCCCGTCCACTTGTATCGCCGGCGAGTGCTACCTGACCAAGCCAGGCGGTAGCAGCTGCTCGAGCGCAGCGATCTGCTACGCCAAGCGCTATCGGGCCATAGCCCGCAAACTCTGCCACGGGCGCCTCAAGCGTTGCGACCCGTGGGATATATTTCGGCACTACGACGAGACGGGCCGCGCTCAGGGCCGCAGATTTGGCTGCCCGGGCACTCTGCTGTTCCTCGAGCACCTCGGCAACCATTCCAATGGAAGTGCGTCGCCCGGCTACATGGGCCTCTCTTCGCATCCGAGCGACGAGGAGCTCCGCGCGCGCTGCTCGACGGAGACGTGCAGCCTGCGCCCACTGTCGCCCTCGCTCTACCTCTGGACGATGGCGAGCATGCTCCAGGCCTCTCTCCTCCCCCACTTTGTCTCCCACTACGTGGGCCTCGGAGTGCGCGCGACGCACATGAAGTTTGTGCTGCACCGAGGCGAAGCGGGCGCGGCCACAGCCAGAGAGGCCGACGCCGCTCTGCGGCGCCTCGGCGTGGTGCACGTGACCACGGTCGCCACGTACCACACCGTCATCAAGCGCGACCTGGTCAACTTGCACATCCTCTCCCTCCCGCCGGTCGACATGGGGGCCCTCAAGCTCTCAACCCGGAGGCACATGTGTCCACTGACCCGTCCTGGGACCCGTAGGACTCGTGGCTGCTGTACGCAGACGTGGACGAGCTCTTCCAGTTTCCGTGCCCGGTCGTGCAGCGCGTGCTCGCGGCGGCGGGCGGCGCGGGGGCGGTCGTGTGCGGACACATGGTCGACCGGCTCCCAGACCGGCGCGTGCTCCCGCCGATTGAAGCCGGCCGGCCGCTGCACGCCCAGTTCCCCGTCTGCGCGCCGGTGCGGATGGCGCTCAACTCGGCTCTGGGCAGCGGGGTGCAGCACAGCCAGTGGAACTTGCGCAAGGTCATGCTGGTGCGCGTCGGGCCCGCGGTGCAGTTCAAGAGCTCGCACACGCTCATGAAGGGCGGGCCGGTGTGCAGCCAAGACCTGCTCGGATACATCGACCACTACAGCTTCGACGCGGCGTCGGCGGCGCTCTCCCGCCAAAAGCTCGCCGCGTACGACCGCGCGCTCGGCGGCCTCAACAAGCGGGGCCAGCAGTCGGAGCAGGAGCTGGTGGAGCTGGTCACCTCTATGAACGCACGCAGCCAGTACCGAGACTTGATCACCCTGCTCTACAACGTCTCCGCACCAGCCGAGGAGCCGCAGCTGTCGCGCCATGCGTGGGGTCTGATCCAGGAGGCGCGGGTGTGCTGCCCACTGCAGCCTCGAATGTTGGCGCGCTGAGGGGGGGGAGGGGGGGGAGGCAGCCCCGCCGGACCAGTGACGGAGCGCACCACCGCACTCGAGAGTGGAGATTGGGGCGCGATATGCGCACGCGTGGTGTTCTCCGCCCCCGCGCCCCGGCCGTATGCGGAAATTCGGAAACTCGGGATCAACATAGACAGATCCCGTGCCCCCCTGACCCTGCAACCAGCCGCCGGATTGAGAGCGTTGGGGTTAAACCGAGTTGATCAGGACCGTTCTGACGTATACATATATATGTGACTCTCAAAATACAAAAAGCACAAAGCTCGTCATGAAAGCGGCTAATTGTCAAAGGCCGGAAACGGGAAAGGCCCGAATGCCGAAACTTTGAAAGGGGGGCGTTGCGCGTTCCCAGGGAATGCCGTGGGGCTCCTGTCGTCAGACGTGGAGACGCGAGGGTTGCCCCCCCTTGCCCCACCACCTCGTGTGTGTGGAGAAGTTTACCTTACCTTACCTTACCTTCCCAGGGGGCGGGCCCGTTGGCCGGTTGGGGGGCACGTGTGCGCATCTCGTTTTCACTTTTCTGCGTGTAGACCGTCTGCGACACGATAATACGTTTTCGTCATGTCGGACAATCCTGACGCTACCGATCGCATCCACCCCTCTCCAACTGTCCCGACCTACGAAGGTACATCTAGATTCGCGGCCGGCGGGCGCGCTCGCGCGCAGCCCGATGGCTCAGTCGTCGTCGTCTGAAGAGCCGTCCGCCAGCTTGCGCACCTTGCGCGTCGTGTGGTCGAAGCTCTCCCACCTGTCCACAACGGCAGCGTGAAGAGGCGCTGTTCACACCTCGCGCGTCGTGTGGTCCAAGGCTCTTTCTAGGACCCGTCTCCGGCCCGCCGCTTGCCCATCCGCTTCAGGCAGCGCGTGCCGTCTGCGGCGACTCGAGGCCCCGCCGGCTGCAGCGTCAGGTCCCTCACCAGCCAGTGCTCGTCGGCGTGCACCTGTTCCCCCCTCGCGCTGTGAAGAGACGCTGTTCGCGGCCCTGCCCTCGGCCAGTGCTTGAAGGCGGGTGCGCCAGCACAGTCGCGCCGCTGTCGAGGAGCACCTGGCGAGGGGGCCGCATCGGTCACACTCGCCTCCCCTCTCCCCCTCCCCCGCCCAACCCCGAGGAGTGGTCGTGTGGGCGTGTCGTGATCGTGTCACAGTCGTGTCTCCGCCCCCGCCCCCCCTCCCGGGCGGCTCTGCTGAGTCGCGCCCTGTAGGGGAGATTGTATCTCGGAGATTGCATCTCGGGGGCGGCTCTGCTGAGTCACACCCGGTAAGGCGCCAATCCTCCCGCCATGAGAACGTCCCCTCGCCAGTCCTCCGCGACGGCATGGTCCACCTAGTAGACGGCTAATTAACAGCTAATTAACAGCTAATTAATAGCTAATTAATAGCTAATTAACGGCATGGTCCACCTAGTAGACGGCACCGTCATGCGTGAGCACCGCGTGGACACACACGCCGCGAATGCAGTGAACACGGCTGAAAGAACAGCGGAATATAGCACGCACGCGTGCCCTCCAAAAGCAAGATTCTAGGGCGGTCTGCCTCAACCACCTCGCCCGCAGCCCAGTCCGAAAAGTCGCCGCTCTCGTCTTCGACGGCGCACGCGACGCGGTCGCCTAACCTCGGCCATGGCTCCTCTCGGCTCCTCTCGGCTCCTCTCGGCTCCTCTCGGCTCCTCTCGGCTCCTCTCGGCTCCTCTCGGCTCCTCTCGCTCCCCCTCTCGGCCCCTCTCGGCTCCTCTCGGCTCCTCTCCGCTCCTCTCCGCTCCTCTCCGCTCCTCTCCGCTCCTCTCGCTCCTCCTCTCGGCTCCTCTCGGCCCCTCTCTGCCCCTCTCTGCTCCTCTCGGCCCATCCCTGGCGCGCGCAGCCCCTCTCAATCTCTCAATCGCTCTCGGTTCTCTCATTAGCCACTTCGCCCCCCCCCTCCCTCTCGCTCCCCTCTCGCCCCCTCTCGCCCCCTCCCTCTCGCCCCTCTCGCGCCCCCTCTCACCCCCTCTCGCGCCCCCTCTCGCCTTTGCCGAAGCGGCGCCCCGACCGCTGCGAGCCCCGCTTCACAGCCTTTGGCAGGCACATCCGCGTGAACCTACGGGTACCCGGACGTGTCGTGGACGTGTCTCCGCCCCTCCCGCATCGGGCGAACCGCGCCCTCCGAGCGCACCAGAGCCCGTCCTCTCGCGTGCCAAAGCAGACCTAGGAGGAGGAAGAAGGAGGAGGAGTCCGGCCCGCGTCTGGGCAGGCGCCTGGGCAGGCGCCGGGGCAGGGCGACTCGCTGGCCAAAGAGGACCTCGGCGCGGGCGCACTCGTTGGTGTCCTTGGGCACGGAGACGAGGCGGCTCTCGGGCGGGTCGATCTTGACCACGTACGGCAGCGGGCGCAGTCCCGTCGGGTCCGACGGGTCGTCCTCGTTGAGCGCCTGCACTGTGCCCGGCACCCAGCCGCGCGCGCCGCCGACGTTGCAGACGATACGGTCGAGCTTTGCGAAGCGGCGGCCGGTGGCGAGGGCTTTTGCGACGAGCGCGCTCACTCGCCTGTGGATGTACGCCCGGTCCTCCTCGACCAGCTCTGTCCGGCCCTGCTTCTCCATCACGCCGAAGACCTTTTCGAGCACATCCGCCTGGATGTCCTTGACGCCGCCTTCGGTGACCTGCAGGTTCGGGTCGCTCTCCATCAGCGCCTCGTTAGCCACCTCCAGCACCGCCCACAGCATCGCGCCCTCCGCGTCGCTGAGGTCGGGCGGCGGCACCACCCCCTCCGCCGCGTCGGCCACATCAGGAGGCGGCGGCGGCGCATCAAGAGGCGGCCCGAACATCTCTTCCATGGGCGGCGGCGGCGGCGGCGGCGGCGGCGGTGGGGCGGCGTCTTCGGTGGGTGGGGGTGGCGGCACGTCGGACATACAGTCGTAGCTGCCGCTGGAGGGGAAGGCCGGCTCTCTGTCTGGCTGTCGCCGCGCAATTTTCTTTTCCCCTGTCTTCCGAGAATGTCTTTAAGGCCTGGCGTTTGTGCCCCGTTTGTGCCGCGTCCCATGCCCCCATAGTATGTACTGAGAAGTCACTCTATGTAAGTCACTCTATTCACATAAACGCACAACCCGGGCCCGAAATCGCACTCCGTTCACACCTTGTTTCTACGAGGAGCAACGAGGGCGGGACCAGGTGATGGTGGTGATGGTGGTGGCAGTGGCAGCGGTGGTGGTCTGAACCCGAAGCTGAGCCGTGGTTCTGGCGTTGAGTTAATTCGATGGCGGCAGCTATGGCGAGCGTCGCGCGGCCCATGTCGGAGACCAGGCTGACGGCGCGTTGCACAATCTATTGCGACTGGCTCGTATCGCTGATCATTGCCACTGGGGTGGTCTTTGCATGGCGCGGTGCATGGAACATCTGCGACTCGCTGCTGTTGCCGCAGCAGCCGCTTTGGAGTGCGGCCGCGCGCCTGATCGGCGGCAGCGTGCTATTTGTGGTGGCGTGCGTCATTCAGCCGTCGCTCGCGGCGTGGGCGCGCCATCACGATAGGACACGGTGCTTGTGGCTCGTCGACGCGCTGTACACTTACCTCTCGTTCTGGGTCAGCATGCTTACGTGGAACGGCGTGTGGTACATCTACGACCAGGTGGTCGGCATCGGCCTTGCTCCCGCGCCGCCCGACTGGGCGCACGCGCGGCAGGGCGCGATTAGCCACGCGCTCGGGCTGCTGCTGCTCGGGTCGCTCGGCGCGCTGCGCAACAGCGTCGCCGCACCGATGGTCATCTCCTCGGACGCCGTCGCGCCGATCTTTGGCGCGGGTGTCACGGCGGGCGTGGGCACTTGGCTCAACCCGTTTGAGAGGCTGAAGCGCCCGCCCGCGGTGCAGTCGCGCGGGGACTGGCACCGGGCGGTGGGCGTGCCAGTGCTGTGAGCACAGTATGGAGTACTCTGTGGCCTCTTCACACAGCCACGTCTTTTTGCGTTTTGGATACACAACATGTACAAAGGCGATAACGCGGGCTTCGAGGACGTCCCGCGTTGGCGTGTTGTGCACACCCAAATCACTCTCGTTCTATCGACGCTCACACCGCGGCGTCCGGCGACACAACACACGCACACACCACGCACACTGTGACACACATGGGTTGTCACACATGCATACACACACACAACACATCACACACACACACACACACACACACACACACACACACACACACACACACACACACACACACACACACACACACACACACACACACACACACACACACACACACACACACACATGCTCTCTAGCTTGTTCAGACCCACGCCTCGACCTTCTTGGGCAGCATCTGGTCCGACAGGTCCTCTCCGTGGCCTAGGCAGCCGGTCTCGCCCTCGCCCCAGGTAAAGAAGGCGCCGTCGGCGGTGATGGCGAGGCTGTGTTCGCCTCCCGCCGACACGGCGATGACGCGCTGGCCAGCCATGGCCTCGACCTTCTTCGGCAGCAGCTGCTCCTGCTGGTCGCCGTGGCCCAGCTCGCCAAGGCCTCCAGAGCCCCAGCTCCAGAGAGCGCCATTGGCGGTGAGGGCGAGGCTGTGCGCGGTTCCAGCCGACAGAGCGACAACGCGCTGGCCAGCAAAGGCCTCGACCTTCTTGGGCAGCAGCTGGCGCTGCTCGTCGCCGTGGCCCAACCGGCCAAAGAGTCCCTCGCCCCAGCTCCAGACAGCTCCGTTGGCGGTGAGGGCGAGGCTGTGGCTGCTTCCCGCCGACACGGCGACGACGCGCTGCGCCAACACCTCGACCTTCTTGGGCAGCAGCTGGTGCTGCCGGTCGCCGTGGCCCAGCTTGCCACGGCCTCCATTGCCCCAGCTCCAGACCTCTCCGTCGGCGGTGAGGGCGAGGCTGTGGCGGGCTCCCGCCGACACAGCGACGACACGCTGGGCAGCAAAGGCCTCGACCTTCATTGGCAGAAACTGGTTCTGCTCGTCGCCGTGGCCCAGCCGGCCATGGTGGCCATAGCCCCAGTTCCAGACGGCGCCATCGGCGGTGAGGGCGAGGCTGTGGTCGCCTCCTGCCGACACGGCGACGACGCGCTGGCCAGCCAAGGCCGCGATCTTCTTGGGCAGCAGCTGGCGCTGCTCGTCGCCGTGGCCCAGCTGGCCCTGCTCGTCGCCGTGGCCTAGCTGGCCCAAGCCTCCCATGCCCCAGCTCCAGACGGCTCCATCAGCGGTGAGGGCGAGGCTGTGGCCGAATCCAGCCGACACGCTCACAACACGCTCGCCGTCCAGCGTCGACGGGAGCCGCGTCGGCGTGTTGAGCCGCGTCACGCCCTCGCCGTGCCCGAGCAGCCCTGGCGTCCAGTTCTCAGCCTTGCCGCACGACGAGAGCCGCCCCTCGCCGTCGATGAAGACGCTGTGCAAGGAGCCTGCCGCCGCCCTCGCCGGCGGGTTGGACTCGCACAGCAACGCCGAATAGCACAGCCACCGCACGGCGCAGACCTCGCCCTCTGGCTGCGCCGGCAGCTCGAAGCCGCGCTCTCGCGCCCACAAGCGGATGCCCTCCAGCGCAAGCGAGGCGTGGAAGAGGAGCGAGACGGCCGCGACGCGAGCGATGTCGGCGGGGTCGCAGCGAGAGATGGCGCGCACGAGGAGCTCCGTGGGGAGGTCGAGCAGGCGGGCGGGCGGCGGCGTGCTCGGCGAGGGGGCGGCGGTGGAGGGGGCGGCGAGGCGGCGCGAGCGGCGGCGCGGCGGGGTGGACATCGCGAGGAAAAGAGGAAAGAAAATGCGGCGGCGCCGGCACCGCCACCATGCCCGCCCTCGAGGAGAGCTCGATAGACTCGAGGGGCCAGGATATGCAGCAAGGAGGGCGGAGCTGCGCCGAAAGGCGAAAGAAGCCGAGAGAACAAGGGAACGGCAGGCGGCGGCGGCGGCGCAGAACGAGGCAGAGGAGAGCGACGCGACTCGCGACAGAGGAAGAAGCGACAAGGGAGAGCACGACGAGAAGGGGGCGACCGCGAGGTGGCACGAAGGTTGCAGCGAGAATCGCAGAGAGACTGCGAAGAGAGATAGGAAGAGGCGGACGCCCAAGGGTGGGCGCGACGGCTAGCGCACCACACCCCTCTCCTTAAAATCCCTGTGTGGTGGCGGCGTGCCGTTCTCCCCCATCCCTCCCTTGGGTTGTCCGTTTTCTTTCTTTCTTTCCATGCCCGCCCCCACCACCACCGCCTCAGCCCCCGCTGCTGGAGCGGCCACCGGGTCGAGGGGCCGCCCCTGAGGTTAGAAACCCGAGGAGTCACACAGTCCACCTGTGTGATGCACGCCCTGCGAGCGGGGCGGGGTGCGCACTGTGCCTCTGTGTTCGTGTAGAAAGAAAGAAAGAAAACAGACAACCCAAGGGAGGGATGGGAGGACGGCACGCCGCCACCACACAGGGATTTTAAGGAGAGGAGTGTGGTGCTAGCCGTCGCCCACCCTATCCCTTGGTCGTCTGCCTCTTTCTATCTCCCTTCGCAGTCCCTCGCCGATTCTCGCTGCAACGTTACCTTCATGCCACCTCGCGGTCGTCCCACTCTCGTCGTTCTCCCTCCTGTCGCTTCCTCCTCTGTCGGACTGTCGCGTCGTTCTCGTCTGCCTCGTCCTGCGACGCCGCCGCCGCCTGCCGTGTGCGTCGCCCATCTCTCGCTGGAGATTTTGCTCTAGTTATTTAATGAGCTAGCCTTCGATGTCATGAAAACAAACGCAAGGCGGACACAAGCACATCGCTCTCTCGGTCCCACAGACATCCCGCACACCCGCCGCACACCCGCCGCCGCCGCGCGCGCCCCACCCCGGCCGGGAGAAAGGGGAGTGACAGTTAGTTTAGGATTGCAAGTCGAGATACCTCGCACTCCATGTGCGAGAACGCAGAGAGAAAATGAAAGCCGTCCGGCCCCCAAGTCCGGCTCACGCGCCCCGAGCTCGCCATCTACCGCACTGACTGAACACTTCCGCCCCCTCGCTCCCAACCCATCCACCTCGCCGAGTCCGAGATGTGCCGAGACGCCGCAGAACCGCGCAATCTCGGGCGATCTCGGGCCGCGCCGCGGGATCTCGGGCGATCTCGCGCAATCTCGCGCAATCTCGGAGCTCCACGCCGCGCCACCCCACCCCACCCCACCCCACCCACCGCCGCCGCGCTGTCTCGGGCGATCTCGGAGCGTCGCTCGCGCGGCGTCACACTCGCTCGGCTCACTCTGCGCCACTTTGGAGGCGTTGGCGAGGGCCGGTGAGGCGGCCCCCGCGCGGCGCGTTCCTAGTTGCCGCCGCTCGTGGGCTCAACGCAAACACTTTCACTTGAAGAGATGCCGACGGCGGCCTTTCTACCCTCGCTCCTGCTCCTACTCGCCGACCGTTCGTACGCCACGCCGACGACCATCAAGCTCGGCCTCGAGTGGTTCTTAAATCCCGACCACCTGCCGCTCGTCGTGGCGCTGCGCGAGGGCTACTTTGCCGAGGCGGGCCTGGACGTCCAGCTGCTCGAGCCGGCGGACCACTGGGAGGCGGAGGAGGAGATCCTCGCCGGTCGCCTTGACGTCGCGGTCACGGAGACTCTTCACCTGGCGCAGGACGCTGCGCGCGGCAAGCCCGTCATCGGCTTCTCGCGTTTTCTGCACACGGACGGCGGCGTGCTCTTCCTCGGCTCGTCCAACATCTCGCGGCCGTCGGACATGTGCGGCCGCACGATCTCGTACCCGGGCTCGCCGGGCATCGGCGGGCCCGCGATCGTGCAGACGATGGTCGAGGCGGACGGCGGCTCTTGCGACATTGCCTCGTACGGCAAGCACAACGGCGGATTTTATCACGTGAAGGCGCTGCAGGACAAGGCGGCCGCCGTGGCGACGCTGGTCTTCTACAACTTCGAGGTGATCGAGGCGCAGCAAATGGGGCTCAGGCCGGGCTTCTTCTCTCTCAAGGAGTGGGGCGTGCCTGACTTTTGCCAGCTCGTCCTCTTCACGACGCCGCAGCGCCTGCAGGCCCTGCGGCCGCAGCTGCGCCAGCTGGTGCTCGCGATGCGCCGCGCCACCGGCCTGATCAAGCGCGAGCCGGCGCGCGCCGCCAGGATCTACGAGCAGCACGTCAAGGGCAGCGCGGCTGCCGCAGGGACGACCAACCGGAGCGCCCTCGCCAAGGTGGGCGCAGCGTTGAGCGGAGCGGCGGCGATGGTCAACCCGGTGGCGGCGATGCGCCGGCGAAAGGAGCGCAAGCTCGAGGCAGCGATCTTCGACGCGACGCTCGCGGCGCTGCCCAACGACAACAGCCTCTCCGGCGCCTACTTTCAGGGCCTGATGGCGTGGCTCGTCAAGACGGGGCAGGTCGACGCACAGGTGGGCCCCGAGCTGCTGCCCGAGGGCTACTGGACCAACGACATTGCCCTGTGAGGCTGTAAACTAAGAGGGATCCCTCACCGTACATAGAGTGGGAGGAGGTACAGACAGCAGGTGTGTATGCACAAGTACCCAGAGTCTCGCACAAGTGCACCACGCGCCCTCCCCGTGACGGCCGGCCGGAGGGGAGGTGCTCGTGATTGAGCTCTGGGCGGGGCCCGCTCGGCGCTTGCCCCCTCCGGGGGCGTGCAGCTACACCAACGCGCACACACAAGGGGGAGGACGACACACGAGAGCTGCTGCCATTTGTGACGGCGTAGCGACTAGCGTCTCTCAACCGTCAGTGCACGTAGTTGCCCCTTCTCCGAGTCCGACTGCCCCGGCTAGTTCAACGTCAAGGGTTTCGCGGGGAGTGACTCCATGCCCGCATGCCATGATCCATAAAGCCGTAATTGGCCCATGCGTCAAATTTTCGGCAGCAGGCGAGTTTTGTTCGTTCGTAATACTACAATGATACAAACGGATGGTCACTTGTCGCAGTCAGTCACACACACACACACACACACACACACACACACACACACTACACACACGCACACACACACACACACACACACACACACACACACACACACACACACACACACACACACACACACACACACACACACACACACACACACACACACACACACAGTAGTCACAAACTATGTGTGTATGGGAGGTAAATAAAGAATGCGTGAGCCGTGACGCCGCCCGCCTTCCCGGGACAGCCCCGCCCTTGCGCGAGGCAGGAAGGTGACGTCTAGGGCTAGCCCGTGGTACGCTGGATCTGCTACCCCCTCGCCGACCGCCAATCCCCCCTGTCGTCCATCTTGGGAAGTCAACACACTGATGATTAAAAAGAGAGAGAGAGAGAGAGAGAGAGAGAGAGAGAGAGAGAGAGAGAGAGAGAGAGAGAGAGAGAGAGAGAGAGAGAGAGAGAGAGTTGTATGATTAGTACGTCCCTCCCGTCCAGAATCGCGGCGATGGAAATCAGATATTATTTTCCTAACACGCTGCTGGGCTGTAGCCTCGTACCACGGGTATGTATGTACGATACACGTATTTGGTTTGACTGATGATACAATACCTAACGGTCCGAGAGCAAAAAAATCTTTGAGCAGGTGTGCCGCTGCGCGGCGCTCGCGCGGCGGCGGTGTGTG
>NW_005200689.1:108848-119757 GCF_000372725.1 Emiliania huxleyi CCMP1516 | reverse complement strand
ATGGGCGGTCGGCGAGGGGGTCGTAGCAGGCTGGGCGTACGGGGTAGCCACCACTTTCCTGCCTCACAAGGGCGGGGCTGTCCCGGAAAGTGAGAAACGCCGGGCGGCGTGGTGCACAACTTTAACCTCCCATACGTGTTTGTCTCCTCCTTTCCTCGGGCTGTTCCATCTCCTCGTCTCTTTCCCACCTAGGCGGGGCGGGGGCCGGGGGGGGCGGCGGGCGCGGGGTGCGAGGTGCGGTGCGGTGCGTGCAATCGTGTGTTTGGCGTCATGTTGTGTGTGCCTTCACTTATTCCCTCCCCTGTCCTCTCGACTGCATTCACTCTTTACATAAATAAACCAGCGTCAGCACCAAGCTCAGACTCGGCGGCGCACCGAAGCTAGAGCAGTCAACCCCTGGTGGGATTAGGGCAGCAACCCGACGGGCAGACCCCGCCCCGCTCGGAGGGCGTGCACCACACAGCACACAGACTTATCTAGGCACTGCACGGCTCCTCGGGATTTCTGGGGAGGTGCGTGCGTGCGTGCGTGCGTGTGTGTGTGTGTGTGTGTGTGTGTGTGCGCGCGCGCGCGCGTGTGTGTGTGTGTGTGTGTGTGTGTGTGTGTGTGTGTGTGTGTGTGTGTGTGTGTGTGTGTGTGTGTGTGTGTGTGTGTGTGTGTGTGTGTGTGTGTGTGTGTGTGTGTGTGCCTTCGCTTGTTATTAACAGCACTTGGAGCACTTGGAAAAAAGAAAGAAAGAAAACACACAACCCAAGGGAGGGATGGGAGAACGGCACGCCGCCACCACACAGGGATTTTAAGGAGAGGAGTGTGGTGCGCTAGCCGTCGCCCACCCTGGGGAGTCTGCCTCTTCGTATCTTGGAGTGCAGTCGGTAACCGAACGAAAATTTCTTTTATTTCTCGCCGCCGCCGAAAGAGTTGCTGTCGCCGGTCGGCCTATCGCGCTCTACAGCGCTACAGCGCTCTACACTCTGCAATGACCTTCGCCGACTGGGTCTCCTCCGGGAGGGTCGCACGCCTCGCGCGGCGGGGCAGCCGGTACGTGCTCGCGCGGGCCGAGTGGCGGCGGGTGGAGGCGCGGGCGCGAGAGCTGGCTGCGGCGGCGCGACCGGTGCGGGCGCGGACCGAGGCACAGCTCGTCGAGACGCTCGCCGCCCTGCGGGCTCGGCTTGAAATGCCGGCGAGGCTGTACGTCGAGACGCTCGCCGCGCAGCCGCTGCTGACCAACTCGGTGACGGCTGCGTGCCTGTACGGTGGCGGGGATATCGCGGCGCAGCAGATTGAGCGGCGCTCCAACGTCAGCTCTCCGCAGAAGAGCGGGTGGAACTACGGCCGCACGCTGCGGATGACCTTCTTTGGCTTTGCCTTTGCCGGACCCATCCTGAATGGCTGGTATCCGCTGCTGCACAAGGCGAGGCGCGGCCGAGATGGGGACTGGAGATGTGGCTGAGGGACGCCCCGCCGCGGCAGAGACGCGGCAGAGACGCGAGGCCAGCCCGCGCCCTCCTCCTTTGCGCTGCTGCCCTCTCGTCACCGGCCCTGCGACCTCCCCGCACCACGAGATTACACGAGATCACACGAGATTACACGAGATGACTGTCACCCGCCCTGCGACGGACCCGGACCAGCGCCGGACGATGCGACGACCCGAGCCCACGCCCAACCCGGACCCTAGGTGACGGCCGCCTTTCGGCGAAACTACCAGCCCGTCTCCGTGATCCCGCTGCCGCAGTGGCTCGAGAGCCGGCTACCCGGGTGGGTGCCGTCTCCTCCAGCGTGGGCTACCATCGTGCAGGCGAGACGCGCCTCGCGCCTCCTCCTCGCCTCTCTCTCCTCGCCTCCTCCTCCGCGCCTCCTCCGGCTCCTCCGCGCCTGCTCCGAGCCTGCTCTGAGCCTGCTCTGCCAGGTGGAGCATCTCGCGTAATCTCGCGTAATCTCTGGTAGGTGGAGCATCTCGCATCACCGAGCGACCGCGCGAGGGAGGTATGGCGAGATATGGCGAGATATGGGGGAGATATGGCGAGATAGCCTCCTCCCTCCCTTCCTCCCCTCCCTCCCCCTCCCTCCCCGCCCTCCTCCTCTCGCCTACTCTCGCCACACCTCGCCTCCTCTCGCCTCCTCTCGCCTACTCTCGCCTCCTCTCGCCTCCTCTCGCCTACCCTCGCCTCCTCCCGCCACCTCTCGCCTCCTCTCACCTCCTCTCGCCTACTCTCGCCTCCTCTCGCCTACTCTCGCCTCCTCTCGCCTCCTCTCGCCTCCTCTCGCCTCCTCTCGCGCAGGTCGCCGTCAAAGTCCTCTTCGACAACCTCTTCTTCCAGGCGCCTGCTGCGCCTCGCCCTCGCCACCTCAGACCCCACGCCTAGCCCAAGCCTTGCGACGGTAGCTACTGACCTGTCCCCGACACGTCCCCGACGTGTCCTCTCCAGGCGCCCTTCCTCACCTGCTACTTTGTGGTGACCCGCCGCCTTCCCGACGCCCTCGCGCCCGCCGCAGCGGCTCTTCACAGCGTCGTGCTGTGAACAGGTGACGGGGTTCCTCGAGGGGCTCTCGCCCGCCGCCGTCTACCATAAGACGCAGACCAACTTCCACGCCGCCTGGGCGTATGGCGTCCTCCTCTGGGCCCCGCTGCAGGTGTCAGGCCGGCCGTCAGTCTGGTCACGCGTCCTGGGGCGGGGGAGAAGGAGCTCTCTCTCTCTCTCTCTCTCTCTCTCTCTCTCTCTCTCTCTCTCTCTCTCTCTCTCTCTCTCTCTCTCTCTCTCTCTCTCTCTCTCTCTCTCTCTCCCTCCCTCCCTCTCTCTCGCTCTCTCTCTCCCTCTCTCCCTCTCTCCCTCTCTCCCTCTCTCCCTCTCTCACCCTCTCCCTCTCTCCCTCTCCCTCTCACCCACACCGCTCTCTCAGCTCTCGACGCCGCCACAGAGAGGAGGAGCCGGTGGCACCGGCAGGTCCCGAGACGCTGCCAGGTTGCCTCCGGATGACACCTTCCTCCGCGCCGCTGCAGACGGCCAACTTTTGGTTCGTGCCGGTCGGGCTGCAGCCTCTCGCCGTCAACATCGTCAATGTGTTTTGGAAGGTGCGCCTCAGCTCTATCTCGACTGCATCTCGATTGCATCTCGGCTGTACCTCGGCTGCACCTCGGCTGCACCTCGGCTGCACCTCGGCTGCACCTCGGCTGCACCTCGGCTGCACCTCGGCTGCACCTCGGCTGCACCTCGGCTGCACCTCGGCTGCACCTCGGCTGCACCTCGGCTGCACCTCGGCTGCACCTCGGCTGCACCTCGGCTGCACCTCGGCTGCACCTCGGCTGCACCTCGGCTGCACCTCGCACCGTGTTTGTCAGGGCTTCCTCTCCCTTCTCAACCACCGGCGCGACTACGGCGGCGACTCAGCGAAGGCGGCGCGCGCACACCCCGCCCACCCACCCGCACGGGTCCTTGCACCTTCAGCGCCGCGGTGCTCCTGCCTTCGGACGCGGAGGAGGGAGCGCCTCCACCTCGTGTGCGGAGACGTTTACCTCACCTCACCTCACCTCAAGGCGGCGCCGGCCGAGCACGCGGTCCGCCAGAGGGAGGCGCAGCAGCGGCTGCAGGTCTGGCTGCTCGCGACCACCTTCCGACACATAGAATCACCACTTTCCGACCCCCCCCGCCCCTGCGCAGCCCTTGCCGAGAGCATGGCGCGTAGCCCTTGCCCTGAGGGGCCGGCTTCCCCGCTGACTCCCCTCTCGCGTCGCGGAGAGTAGGCCGGTGGCGGGAGGGAGTGGAGAGTAGGCCGGTGGTGGGAGGGAGTGGAGAGTAGGCCGGTGGTGGGAGGGAGTGGAGAGTAGGCCGGTGGTGGGAGGGAGTGGAGAGTAGGCCGGTGGTGGGAGGGAGTGGAGAGTAGGCCGGTGGTGGGAGGGAGTGGAGAGTAGGCCGGTGGTGGGAGGGAGTGGAGAGTAGGCCGGTGGTGGGAGGGAGTGGAGAGTAGGCCGGTGGTGGGAGGGAGTGGAGAGTAGGCCGGTGGTGGGAGGGAGTGGAGAGTAGGCCGGTGGTGGGAGGGAGTGGAGAGTAGGCCGGTGGTGGGAGGGAGTGGAGAGTAGGCCGGTGGTGGGAGGGAGTGGAGAGTAGGCAGAGGAGCTCGAGCTATGGATGAGTGACAGCTTCATTCAACCAGTGATCACTCAACCACTCCTTAGGTTGAGGAGCTAGAGCTCGAGCTCGCGTCGCAGAGGAAGGCGCGCGCTCCCGGCATTGCACTCCCGGCCGACACCGCACAGCGGCTGAACACGTCCACGACACGCCCGCGACACGCCCGCGACACGCCCGCGACACGCCCGCGACACGCCCGCGACACGCCCGCGGCCGGTGCCGCTCCCGCAGGTCATCCTCCGCCTGACCCACGAACTCGAGCTCTGCGAGAGCCAGAGCTCCTTCCAGGGTAGACAGCCGCCCCGCATACGCGCCGCCGGTGCAGCTCCAGCTCCGCCGCCCGAGCTCGCCGCCTCCGGGGAAGGCGCAGATGAGTACCAGCACGAGAAGCCGCCGCCCGCGCCGCCCCCGCCGCCGCCGCCGCTGGCTTGTGCCAGCAGCGGGGCCAGCTGACGTCGTCAAGACAAGCCCTTGCGCTCTCTGATCAGAACCCAGCCTTCCGGCTTTTCTCTTCGTCTTCCGCACGACTCTTTCAGCAGCTACCAACTTTTTTGGTGGAAGCCAGGAAGGGGGCAGGTTTTGTTTTAGGCCAACGCTAGGTTGAGTGTGTTTGAATTTGGAGCCAGCTTTCTCCGAGTGTCTCGAGAGGCGAGACAAATTGCACCGACCACACAACGGCGGCGGTCGCGGCGGAGACCGGACCCCCCGCCCCCCCGGACGGCGGCGCCCGGCGGACCGGCCATGAGCATGACAAAATACGTCCTATGGCGCTGTGCGCTGGTCTAAGGAGCTTCAGATGAACCGGGAGGAAAACAACGTAGGCAGTGGCAGTACAAAAGAAGGAGGGGGTGCCTCCAGGCGTGCCGGAGGAGGACCCTCCGGCAACTCGAGCCGCCGGAATGCCGCCAGCCGGTGCCGCTCGCAGCAATAGGACAAGTCGTTGAGCATGTAGACGCTTCCGGCAATAGCAACCCGGCACTCGGTGCAGATTTTGCGGGCTGCGCGAGGAGGCGAAGCTGGTCGGATCTGAGGTGCCACCATCACGTCAGCGGTCGTGGGCGTTTCTTGAACATCGAGAGCAGGCGCAGCCCACGAGCTCTCCTTCTGCCGAATCGTCACAGCGCCAGGGCGTAGTCCCAATCGAGCCTTGGGCTTGCCAAGAGGCTCTTGCGCGTTGCGTGCGAGCCGATTCTCGGGCATCGATGAGCACTTGGCGCAAGCACTCAAGGCAAGCAAGGAGTCGAAAGCGCGAATCGGAGCGAATGGAGAAAAACATCGGGGGTTGTTTCTGGCTGTTCTTCACCTTCCTAACTACATACATGGCAGAACGAGGCAGAGGAGAGCGACGCGACAGAGGATGAAGCGACAGGAGAGAGAACGACGAGAGTGGGACGCGTTGGCCTACCTGCATATACTTTCCCGGCAAACAAAAGGAAAAAATACAAGTCAAAAACAGAGGGTCCCCAGCACTTTGCGTTTCCGGAAATTTCGAGGGAAAACAGAGGGTGTTTGGTGCTCCAAGTTTCCAGCCCGTAACCCGATCCCGATCATCCGGCCCGCTGGGTGCGCTCCTCAGCTCCCCGGCCCTGGATGTGAGGTTGATGACTGCACTCCAAGTGCTCCAAGTTTCTGGGCTCTGGGGCAAAATCTGAGGCAAAATTGAGGAAATCGGCACGATACCCAGGGCCAGGCGGTCGTAGGTATTTTCCAGGTTTTTCCAGGTATACCCGCAAAATACCCGGTATTTTGCCGATTAGCGATTTGGCTGATTTTGCTTTTTGGGCCCAAAGCTTGGCCTTTATACGTTTTTCTCGCCGAGTACTATCTATATTCTTTTCCCGTATTCTTTCCGTATTCTTGTCCCAAACAGGGTCTATATTCTCGAATATGCCAAGAATACAGCTCCAAATTCAGCCTAAGGGACGCGTCGACCGCGAGGTGGCATGAAGGTTGCAGCGAGTATGGTAGGGCTAGTCTTGGCGAGTGGGTTCCATTCCTAGAACCGGATGGGGGCTCACGCAGTGCCTACTGATTTTGCGAGCAGAAGGCCCTGCCAGAAAAAGAATTTTACAACAAAACTCCCTCGCACAACACTGGGCACGGGACTGGCGCGCACTTACACTAACACAGGTACACCAGAAAGAAGAATTTAAACAAAACAACTCTCTCTCACAGCAGACAGGCTCGACACAGGTGCGAACTGGCGCGTGCTAGTACTATCACCGGCACACCACCGGAGCCGCCTAAGCGACTCCGTTAAGAACGGCAATGCACTTAGCACCGTGCACAATGCCGCTGTCCCCGCACGCTAGCTCGTTCACCGTCTGCCACGCCACGGCGGTGTGGAGAACGACAGACAAGCGCTGCATCTGCAGCCCGTGCCAGTTCTTGGTGGTCCATGTGACCTCATCAAGGTGCTGAGCGTGCGAAAGTTTGTTACTCAGCTGGTCCGAAAGAAGAATTTAAAGAAGAAAGAAAGAAAGAAAACAGACAACCCAAGGGAGGGATGGGAGGACGGCACGCCGCCACCACACAGGTATTTTAAGTAAGGAGAGGAGTGTGGTGCTAGCCAATAAATAAATAAATAAAACGCGCACGCCAAACGAGGGGTGGGAGAAGGACAGGGTCCCCACCTGCACACGAGCAGGATCTTGTAAGGACGATCAGGGACACAGGGGAACGGGAGTGAGTGTGTGTGAGTGTGTGTGTGTACTCAATACTCACTCACTCACTCTCACTCACGGGAACGGGAGCGGGGAGCGCATCGCGACACGGAGGGGGGCTGGGCAGGGTTCACCCACACGACAGGGTCCCAGGGATTCCTCTCTCGTATAGGACAGGTTGCACCCGGCGGCACGGGGGCAGGCGCGGTCCTCCTACTGGTGCTAGCCGTCGCCCACCCTTGGGTGGGTCGCCCTTTCTTTGCAGAGAGAGTTCTTTTGTCTCAGTCAGTCTCGCACCCCCAAGCACTCGCCCCGGCGGAAGAATCGAGCCCAGGAGCCGCCTAGCAGCCTAAGCACAGCACACACTGTGTGTGTATGCTGCTGTCTGTGGCCGCCCCAGCGCTCTGCACGATCGACAGCGCGTGGGCTCGCGTCAACGAGCAGGCGCTGCGCGGGCGGGCTCTGTGGGACGGGCCGCAGCCGTCCGCCTCGTTCGCGCCGCGCGAGGTGCTTGGCATCGTGGTGGATGCGATGCGGCGCAACGGCGAGCCTCGGCCACACAGCGGCACCGCATGCTTACTCCGGTTCAGCACGCCCGACTTTGTGTTGGCGGGCGCTCCAGGCCGGCTCTCTCCCGAGGCTCTGACTGACTTTATGGTGCTCACACAATATGGCCTGCTGCTCGACGCTGAGGGTGGGATCGAGCTACCGTCCGACTGCCTCGAGCTCGACGATAACGAGGCCTTCCAGGATATGGCGCTCTTCGGCCCAGGCCGGCGGCGACGTCGAGGCCAAGCTCGGGTGGACGCTCAAGCGCGGCGGCGGCGGCTGGCGGATAGACTCGCTCACGTGGCACGACTTTCGGCCCAAATTTAGGCCGGGGATCGGTCAGGAGGAGTGGCCGCGGATCTGTGGGTGACACACACAGACTCGCTTGGCCGACTGCACGCTAATGGCTGCACGCTCGCACACCACTTGCTGAGTGGCTCTCCCAGGCGCTCAGCCCATGGCGGAGGCACGCCAGGCCCCGGGGAGTCGGCCGTCACTCGCCTAAGCGCCTAAGCGGCCTAAGCGGGGGGGTGCTTAGGGTGCTTAGGCGCTTAGGCGGCCCTTGCGAGCGTGGCGGCGTGGTGATATCGTAACACAAGTGACTCCGAGGACACTCATGATGCTCCTGCTAGTGTCATCGCTCAGAGAGCAGCCTCACCACGTCCACTGTCTACCACTGGCCCTGCCCCTGGTCGGCGCACACTGCCGCTGAGCAGCCCGCTGGTGCGGCTACTCAGCATCAGCCTCGTCACACGCCTCCGCCAGCGCCGTGAATTCCTTATCCAGTTCTAATACTCTTGTATCGCTGCCTTGACCGTGTCCGCACCTGCATGGTCCAGCAAGTCGCCGTGAAAAAACCAAGCGACAGAATGGAAGCCACGGTCGTCGGGACCTGCCGAACCAGAGACGAGGTACTCCAAGCGGTCGTCGTCTTCATCGACAGGGTTCCTCAGCGCCACTGCGTACTGGTATGTGGTATAACGCGTAACTGGAAACTGCATCTCCAATAGCGAATCGCCCGCAAATCGATTACGTACACAAGCCACAACTCGAGAACTTACCAACCACTCATAACTGAGAACCGAGGTTGAGCACAACTGGGAACTAAGCACAACGCTTCAGGACAAAATTCACCACGACTGAAAACCAACACTGAAGACATCTCCTCGACCCACTATCCCGGAGCGGAGTAGGTTTCGCAGAGACGAGAGAGTTTCGACTACTGACACGCGGAGCGCGGCTCCTCTCTCATACTAATTGCCCGCAATGCGTCACGCATCTGCTGATCATCTGCCATCTCAACCAGACGCACAGGCCACGAGCTGGTCAGGCAGAATCGGCACCTTTGGAGCCGGCTGGCTCCGCATCCGGATCCTTGCCCGTCACAATGAGGTAGATGATGTAGGCAACGATGCACAAGGCGATGACCGTTACGATGCCTTGTGCAGCAGCGAATGGGTGGTCGGATGGGTTGGGTTAGGGGGTTCGGAGGGTTGCCAAATCAGCTGATGATGATACACAAGCCGATGATACATGGCCATCTCAGCATGGCGAGTGATACTGAGCAGGCAATGTGTGCAGACTGTAGTGAGCACACTCGATCACTCGTGTGAGAAGCTGGAGGCAGGTCGCTAGACTGAGAAGAGACGCCAGTGGAGTTGGAAGGCCACCGAAAAAAGAAGGTGTGAATCCGTGCTACCTAATCCCACGTGGCGCAGCCACTGCCCCGCCAGCCTTCTGCCCCCTGCTCCCCTGGCAGCCCCGTTTCGCCCTGCGCGGTGGGGCGACAGGTGGGACGCACGCACAATGACACTCTCCGCCGCCGACTCTTCCGTCTGAGAGTCAGGCAACGACGCCGACTCCATCTGGGACCGGCCAATCGGCGCGCATTCCTTTGCGGCGTGCTCACCCCGCGGGAGGGCACCTCGTGGCCGCTCCAGCCCCCCGACTCGTTGGGGCGGCCCCGGGATAAAACCTGGCCAAGAGGTCCTACGGCGCGACCCTTCAAGTCGTGGACAGCGCGGTGGTGCCGGGGTCCGCCGCCCCACCGCCCTGCACCCCCACCCCCATCAGTCCCGTCTACCTCCACACCCGCGCCACCAGTCGCGCGTCTCTGCCCCCCCCCCCCCGATGGGCGGATGCCGCTTTTCTGTGAGCGCTAGACCACACCCACAAGGCAAGCCCTTAATGCCCGTCCTTCACCCGTGGAGAGACGGGTGCCAAGCTGCCGAACACACCGCACCTTCCCCCGCCGGCACGATACGCTACGCTCCAGCGGGCTTTCGCATGCCCGCTGTCCTCGAGCTAGCGTCGGGCTCAAGTGCCAAAGCCACCCCTCTCACCGGGCCCGCGAGCCTTCTCGCCCCACACCCGGGCAGACCACGGTTGCCGGGCATGTGGCCGATTTTGCCTGCTCGCACACCTCTTCTCGCACTCCCTCCCGTTCGCTTCCACATGCACATGTTCAGCCGCACCTCGGATTAACCTGACATTGCCCGCCCCACGCACAGGCGATAACGAGCCTGATCCGAATAGCGTGGTCGCTGATGGCGATGATGACTGAGAAAAGATGCTACATACCCCGTTGTGTGTTCATAGTGCACAGAGTGCGCTCGCAGGGGCTCGCTCTCGAGATGGACGAGGTGTCTGGGGAGAGTGTCCACACCGGCCGTACCGTGGGGCGTGGGAGAGCCAACCGCCGGGAAGGGGAAGGGGAGAGTTGAGAGGCCCCCCCAGCCCCGCCAGCGCCACCGGCCACCGGCCACCGCATTGCCACCGGGGGACCGGGGAGCGGCAGCGGGGAGGGGGACCGGGCGCAGCGCAACCGGCAAAGCTGAATATTGTGGAGTAAATATTAAAAGCGTGTATACGCCTCGAGTGTTACCACATACCACCATATCAAGCCCCCCTCTCTACACCTATGGTAGACGCTAGTCGCTACATGTTGTACATGTCATGGTTGTGTTGTTACTGATTGAGATTGTGGCCGGGGGGGGGTGCGGCGGAAAACGACAACGGCGCAACCGGCCGGGCTGCTCGCACAGTTAAGCAAAACGTCTCCGCGCCACCCCGCGGAAAACGACTCTCTGCAGCCGCACAGTCAGCTCGCCTGCAGAGTAGTGCAGCGACAGACAAGACGCGTGTCCGTCGCCTAGTCCTCGTGCGCGCGCGCGCCCGGCTCAACCCGCTCCCTCCGCCTCGGCGCCGCTCCCGCACCCGCGTGCTCCACCACCGCCTTGCCCGCCTCGCCCCGCGTGCCGGCGTAGACGGCCGCCTCGGCCAGCCTGTCCGGCTTGCCGAGCGGGAAGGGGGGGAGGGAAGGGGGTGCCTTTCGCGCGGGGCGTAATCCTGTTCCTCCGAGCAGCTCGCCCTCGCCGCTCTTGTTGAAGACCCCCACCGCGTCGGGTGGGCGGTACGTGCCCAAAAGGCGGTCCCACCACATCATCGTGTGGCCCTCCGGGGTGTTGTTGCCGGAGGCGTGTGTCCTAAACCGCTGCGTGTCTGAGGCGAGTCTGGATTGTCCTTTCACTAAATGTCTGTCTCCCCAAAAAAAGGCGGGGGGGGGGTCCCCCC
>NW_005200689.1:98295-108748 GCF_000372725.1 Emiliania huxleyi CCMP1516 | reverse complement strand
GGGGGGGGGGGGAGCGCGCCGTAGTTGTAGATGAAGGTGCGGTGGTGTACGTGGTGGTCGGCGGCGGTGCCGAGGCCGAGCAGGCGGAAGAGCGGGTCCCAGGGGTGGTGCACCTTTGGGGGAGGCGAGACGGAGAGGTGAGACGGAGAGGTGAGACGGAGAGGTGAGACGGAGAGGTGAGACGGAGAGGCGAGACGGAGAGGTGAGACGGAGAGGCGAGACGGAGAGGCGAGACGGAGAGGCGAGACGGAGAGGGGCAGGCCGAAAGGCGGGCTGGGCGCGCAATGCTGCATGCCCAGAGGGGTGTGGGGGTGCTTGAGCCCGCAACTAGCCGCCGCCGCGTGCAGCCGCCGCTCCCCGCTGTGCTAGCTGGACTTGAGAGAGAGAGAGAGAGAGAGAGAGAGAGGGAGAGGGAGAGAGAGAGAGAGAGCGAGAGAGAGAGAGCAGTGCTGAGAGCACACACGCTACGCGCGAATGCGCGTGCGCGTGCGTGCGTGCGTGTGCGTGCGTGGGTTGCGTGTTTGGCGGATGGGACGCGTGCGCGCGCCTCGCTGTGAATAAGGCAGAGCCAGGCGGACCAGAGCGAGCCGAAGAGCATGTACTCCCACACGTTCGCGTGCAGCAGCTGCGCCGTCGTCGCCAGCGGCACCAGGATCATGCAGAACGTGTCCGGGACCGAGCCGTCGAACGCATCAAACAGCCGAGGGTTCACAAAGCGGTGGTGGGGCTTGTGCGACTTTTGGTAGAAGGCGGGGCCGAGCGGGCCCTTGTGCTCAAAGTAGTGCAGCAGGAACATCAGCCCATCCTGGCAGCAGATCTGCGCAAAGACCATCCACCACCGCACGCCGCCAGCAAACGAGTAGTACGAGCACGGCATCAGGTCGAGAAGCCAGTAGGCGCAGAGGTAGAAGACCATGAGGAGGATGCCGCCCGGGTTGGCGAGGTGCGACGCCACCCCCTCGCCAAACGCGTACGGCCGCGCCTCGCTCTGCACCCGCCGCACGCGGCTCCAGCGCATCCGCGCATAGTGGTACACTATGACGGCGACCTGGCCGGCGAGCGCGGCGAGGATGCCGAGGGTGAGGCCGACCGGACTGGGCCAGTCGCCCCACCGCTCCGTGCCGGGGCACCGCTGCGCCACGCCGCTGTGCTCCGCGACGGAGCCGGCCGACATATTCCCAAGCCCAAGGAGGATCCTCTCGGCGGCCATGTTCGAGCGATTTTTCCACTGATAGGAAGAAAAACGCCACCGTTTAACGCGGCTGCCGGCCCCTGCGCCCCGCCCGGCTCGCTGCGTCTCTGGGTGCGAAGCGACGCACCACGTCGGCGACGGAGAGGCACTGCTGCCCATCGAACACCTCTCTCCGGTAGTCGCACGCCTCGCACTGCCCGCACGGAGCTGGCGCCGCCATCGATGGCGGCGGCGACGCGGGCGTCGGGCCAAGTGGAGGAGGCGGGGGAGGGGGCGGTGGAGTGGCGGGTGGCATGGCGGGGGGCGCGGAGGAGGCCGGGCCGCACTCCCCGCATTCGGGGCAAACCCTGCTCGCGAGAAGGCGAGTGCTAGAGTCGAGGTCCTTCTCGCAGTACTTGTGGTTGACACTGCCGCGCGCATACGAGGTGCAAGGGCCCCAGCCAGCGTCGAAGACGTCGCTGCTGGCGCGGCATTTAGGCAGTGGTTGAGGCCATGCCGGCGGCGGCGGAACCGATGGCGGATACGAGCTCAGCGGTGGCGGTCGCGAGGGCTTTGAGAGCGGGGGACGCGAGGGCGGCATGGGTCGGGGCGGCGGTCGGGGCGGCGGTCGCAGAGGCGGCGGTGGAAGCGGCGGCGGCGGGAGCGGCGGCGGCGGTGGAGGAGGCGGCAGTTGCGGCGGCAGTTGCGGCGGCTGTAGCGGTGGGGCTGGGGGTGGCGGCGGCGGCGGTGGTGACGGTGGCGGCGGTGGCGGCGGAGGGAGAGGCGGCGTGGGTGAGGCAGGTGAGTTCGGCGAGGCGGGGAGTGGTGAGGGCGTGGACGGTGAGAACAGCTGTGGACTAGGTGACGGCGAGGACGGCGACTGAGAGGGCGGCAGTGGTGAGGGTGGCGGTGCGCCAGGCAATGGCGACGGCGGTTGTAGAGGTGGAGGCGGTGAAGGTAGAGGCAACGAGGGTAGAGGGAGCGATGGCGGAGGCGGCAGTGGTTTAGGTGGTGAGGGCAAGGGTGACGGAGGCGACAAGGGCGGGGGTGGTTTGGGCGGAGGCGGCGAGGGCGGAGGTGGTTTGGGCGGAGGCGGCAAGGGCGGAGGTGGTTTGGGCGGAGGCGGCGAGGGCGGAGGTGGTTTGGGCGGAGGCGGCGAGGGCGGCGAGGGCGATGGCCATGGCAGCGGCGGTGGCGGCGGCGGCGGCGGTGAGCACGTTATCCAGGCGGCACCCGGAAAGGCTATCGACGGTGTAGCGGCGCGACAGAGCAGTGGCAGCGCCACGTAGCACCAGAGCTCTCCGTCGAGGAAGTGGTCGTCGTCGGCCAGTAATATGCGTTTGCGCGTCGTCTTGGCGCATCGGGGCATTGTCGTGCACATAACGTGGCGTGCGATTACTATCTAGGGGGGTGAAATTCTGAAAAACGTGCAGCACTTCTAGCCGACATCGACAAAAGTCACTCTCTAGCCCCGCGGCGAGCGGCCCCGCCGGAGGCGAAGAAAATTTTGCCATCTAGCGCACTCTAACACACATTTTTGCACAAATCGACGCCTCCAAAATAAGTCTTCACTGCAGCACGCCCTCGAGCGAGTAATGCGTCTGTAGGCCAATATAGAGCTTCTCGCGCGCGCTCCTCAGCTGGCGGTCCGCAGGGCCGCCCGGGCGAGAAGCGCAAGCCCGCCAGCCGCACCATGTGATTCACGATGATGAGCGTCTCGGCCTCGAGCAGCGTGTAGGAGCGAAGCTTGCCCTCGCACTCGCGTTGCTCGAGCCTGAAGCCACTGCGCCTTGACCACGAGATAGCCCGCGGGGATGGTGTCGGTGTGTTGACGACCGTGTCCTCGGCCAGCGTGTGCGCCTCCCCTTGAGCACCGCCAGCCAGTAGAGCACCTCGAGCGACTGCTCGCGCCGATCTCTGCGCGGCGACAGCGGCCTGGAAGGACACGTCTCCGGCCAAGTCGGTTACGGGGAGGGCTACTACGAGGTCTTTGCGCGGGGGTGGTCGGGCGCCAGGCGCCCAGTCGATTGCCGCATAGTTCGTCGTAGTAGCCCTATCATAAACCTCTTATTCACACCTTGCACTTTGAAAAAAGAAATATCCGACCTTTGTCGAAGATCCGGAGGGTTTATCAGAGCATCACCCAGGGGAATTTGAATTCTTTCCCGTGGTGTACCTGTGTTAGTGCCAGACTGCCACTGCTCGGCGCGTTGTTTTTGCTTTCGTGCGAGATTGCCCACAGTGTCGATGTGTCGACTGTCGTGCGAGAGAGAGAGAGAGAGTTTGTGTTTTGTCGTGCGAGGGAGTTTGTTTGTACAATTCTTTTCAGGCAGGACGCCGCCACCGCCGCCACACGGGGATTTTAAGGAGAGGAGTGTGGTGCTAGCCGTCGCCCCGGGGGCCCATGGGTTTTTTCTGAGCTCTGAACGGCGGCTCGTACGTGCACGTCGACCTCATCCCGGCCCAACCACCATGGGAGCCTTTGGCCGCTCCTCGCGAGGCCTGCTCTCCGCTCGTGCCGGGCCTTCGAACGGCGCCAACGAGGCCGGCAACGCCAGCGCCGCCGCGGGTGATTGGCCGTCCTCGCTGCTATCTCTTTTGAGCAGCGGCTTGCGTTTTTCTGCTGTGGCGGTTGCGCCCTCCGAGCCTCCGCAGCTCTCGGCCGCGGTGGTGTCGGACCCGTGGTGCATCCCAGACAGCATGAGCTGCGGGCTCTGCTTGCGCGAGGCCAACGAGACAGACTGCCCCGCTGCTCCCGACAACTTGGAGCGCTGCGACGAGCAATACGCCTCCAAATTCCCTGTTGCGGGGGGCTTTTGCGAGGGCTCCGGCGCGTGCGGCACCCAGAAGGACCTAAACAACTGCATGCCAGGCGCGGCGAGCCGCCCAGCCGCGACTTCTTCTCTTCCCATCTCCGCGGCCTCTGTGGTTCCACAGCCGCACGCGCGCCGCCTCGGATCCCTCGCACCCTCGCCCGCCGCTCCCCCCCCCCACACGCACAGGCAAATTCGACGTCTACCTCGTCACCGCCGTCTGGCGCCCGTCTCCGCCGCCGCCCGCGCCTCCGCCCTCCTCGCCTCCGCCCGCCTCGCCGCCGCCGCCCCACCCTCCGCAAAGTCCGCCGCCGCCGCACCCGCCCACTCCCCCGCCGCCCGCTTCGCCACCGTCGCCCCTCCCTCCCGCTCCGCCCACCTCCCCGCCTCCCCCCAGCCCCGCACCGCCTTAGTCGCCTCCTCCGCTGCCACTCCTGCCCCCGCCGCTGCCCTCCGCTCCTGCTCCGCTGCTGCCGCCGTCTCCAGCCTCGCCGCCGCCTCCTTCGCCACTGTCGCCGCCTCCGGCCTCGCCGCCGCTTCCTCCGCCCCTGCTGCCGCCGCCAGCTTCGCCGCCGCCGCCTCCGCCCGTGTCGCCGCCTCCGGCCTCGCCTCCCACCGCCCCACCAGCCCCTCCGCCCCCGAGCCCCTTCCCACCTCCCAACTCTCCTCCATCGTCGCCGGCTCCGCCCTTCTATCCGTCGCCGCCGTCACCGCCTCCAGCGCCGCCTGCGCCGCCGCCCTCCCCGTCACCGTTCCCTCCTCCGCCCTCGCCGCCTCCGCCGCCGCCGCCTCTCCCCCCGATGCCTCCACCCCTGCCCGCACCGCCGCCATCGCCGCTGCCGCCCCCGCCGTCCCCGCCGCCCCCGCCGTCGCCGCCGCCGCCGCCGCCGCCGCGCCCGCCGCCGCCCTCGCCGCCGCCGCCGCCGCCTCCCTTCCCGCCGCCGCCCTCAGCGCCGCCGCCCACGGCGCTGGTTGCTCTTGCCAACACGGTTGGCGTGAGCCTCTCTTTGATTTTGCCCGGCGGGTCGGTCGCCTCCGCCATCCTCGGACTCGTGCTCTGCTGGTGCTGCATCAGGCATACACACATGCATACAGACATCCCCTCTGGCTGTAGCGCTAGTGAGCTAGCGCTAGTGAGCAACGGACGCCTCCAGTCCGTTGCTGCCGCTGCTGCTGGCTCTCCGCGTCTTCTCCAGTCTCGCACCCAACCCACACCCCGTGTGTATGCCCCCTCACCCCCGCTGCCCTCCGTCACAGGCTGCGCGACCCTCGCCGCCGCCAGCGCCTCATCGACGAGATCGACGGGAGGATCGACCGCCGCAGCAACTCGCCTCGCCGCAGCCTCTCGCCTCGCTTCGACGGCTACGCGGTAGAGAGGAGAGACGCGGATGACGAACTGGCCTGGGCGCTGTCTCGCCAGGGCAGCAAAGAAGGCACGCCGGCGCCAGCTCGCAGGCACTCCCCCGACCCGCAGACAGCAGACAGGCTCGCCGCAGCCTTCACGTCGCGCAACGGCGGCGACCGCATCAGCACACCTTCGCACAGCTCGCGGCGGGAGATCTGACTCTTCCGACCCCGACCTTACTGGCCCCATAGGCTACCTTAGCGATGGCGTGCTCGACCTCGCGCGTGCGGCGGGGCCGCATCCTCCCCGCATCCACGTGGCGGAGGGCTGTCTCGAGGGCTCAGCCGGCCGTCGGCCAAACAAGAGTCCCGTCGTCTCGCGGCGCGCCTCGGCCGACGGCATCCTGTCGGCCGACGAGGAGAGCGAGGGGGCCCTGACTCCGTCACCCTCCCGCGGCGGTTTGAGCCCTATTTTTTTCTCGATGCCGGGTCTGGGGCAGGGGCCCTCGCCAGTCAAGCCTGCAGTCAAGCCGCTGTCGCGGAGAGGCTCGAGCGCGCGCTTGTCGGGCATGCGGGGGATGAGCGTGGGGTGCGCGAGAGATGCCCCCCCCCCCCCCCCCCCCTTGCCGGTGCTGCCCGGGAGAGGCCGCCGAGAGGGGCAGGGCACACGAGCTACGGGACGCGCCCCAGCAGGCCGCACTCCGCACTCCCCTCTCCGTCTGACGCGGCGCCGCTGCCGCACACAGGTCCTTCTTCTCGGGAGACAGCGGCGGGCAGGTCAACTAGGGCTGGGCGGGGAAGCGAGGCGGGAAGCTCTGGCTGGACCGCGCGGGTGCTGGGAGAGGCCGTGGACCGGGGGCAGGCCTCTCGTACGTTCGCGAGTTTGGCTCGCTCTCTCCCCTCTCACGCGAAAAAGATGGCGTGACGACACGTGAGGAGTTGGAGCGGGCCCCTCGTCTCTTCGCAACCGCTAGTTCGTTTGCGACTTCATCTCCAGACTCTGTCCGCTCGCACGGTCTCACCTTTCACTCGCTACTGTGTCACGGGATTCGCGTTGATTCATCGCGCGTGGTGCATATAGCCAAAAAAGGAATCTGAGAGAATCTCGATGAAATTGAAAATTCTCAGTGATGTAGCTTCGTCAGTGAATCTTGCGCAGATTTGCCGTTATGATTTGTCATGCTACTTTTGATCATTACCCTGCGGATTCAAAATTTGAATAGCCCTCGTCTGGACCGAGATTAATTGAGATTGGGGGAGATTGCACGAGATTGGCGCGAGATTCTGATCTCGATGAGAAAATGGCAGGTTTTAGCTGTCAAAAAGTGAAGTCAGCACACGATTTTACCCCGGGGAGGTCACACTTGGGAGTGGTGAGGTTGTAGGGGCAATTGTTGGTGGGAAGTAATTCACACCGTGGCGTTGACCGATATATATCCCGAGCGCTACATATCGCCTCCGGGGGCGCTACATATCGCGACACCGATATGTAGCGCCCCCGGACCGCGGACGCCGGAGGTGGTATGTAGCGCGCCGACCGATATGTACCACCCCGGACCGATACATAACACCGGACGATATGTAGCGGAGGTCGCGCTACATACCGCGACCGCTACATACCGCGTTCAGGCCCGACATATCGGAAGGGGCCGCACTTTCCTGACGTTCTCTCTCTCGTCTCTGACCCGCTGTGTGTGCACACCACTGTGATGTCTGAATTGTCAAATCTCAAGGCTTTGCGCTAGTTGTCTCCTACTTTTTCAATTTTCCATGGAAGTACATTTCCATGGAAGTACATGGTTGCACGGAATGACGGGCGGCCAGACTGCACAGTCTCTTGTGCTGGCCCGGGGCCCGCGGCCCGCGACTCTCGGACCTGTGGTGGTGCGGCGCCACCATGCTCAGTCCTCACAGGGTTTGTGCCACAGGTCTGGACACGGGCTGGGCACACACCACCACGGCCACGGGAGGTGAGACCACCGGCTGGCCAACAACAACGGCGCTCATGGTCGTCACACTGCTCTGCAGGGGCGGCGGCCGTCCCGCCGCGCGAACCAATTCGACCTGGCGGCGAAGGACCTGCTGCCGGCGCTGTCGGATGCAGATGCCGATGCCGGCGGCGACGCAGCACGAAATGCAGAAGAAAAGCATCACGATGCTGAAGACGGAGACGACCCAGCCGCAGTCTTCCTCCGGCCTGCAGACGCAAGTGTAGGTCACGCCCATGCCGCCAGAGCACTCGCAGCAGTCGCACTCGTCACAGCTGTCTTGCGATTCCAGCCTTCGGGTGAAGCCGAGATCGACACCGGTCATTTCCGCTGATCTCACAGGAAAGCCACAGGAGCCGAAGAAAGCGGCCCTCGAAAAGCAAAAAAAAATCACGCAGTAGTAGGCGGCATTCCGCTGCTAGGGGAAACCCGGAGCGCAGAGCCAACCCTCGGAGACCCGTGTTTATGCCTCGTGGCAATCGCTTGCTTCTTTCTCTTTCTTGTAAAATTCTTTCTCTGCGGTGTGCGCGGACTGTGGTTGTGTTGGCGCGGTGTGCACCGATTCGGCAAAAACAAAACAACTCTAACACTCACACACACATCATTTGGGGTCCCTGTTCACGCGCGCGCGAGACGTGCAGACAGGGTTGCCAGGTGAGAGCGAATGGCGCGGTTCACGCCTCGCACAACAGAGAGAGAGATGCGCTCTCTCCATGGTGGGACATGCACATGCACATACATGTTACATGTGTGTGTGAGCAGGGATTCTCTTGCTGGGAGGCGCACTGTTGTCGTGCAACTTGTGTGGTTGAGGGCCAAACCAGAAAAGGGTGGTGAGCAAAGCACCCATTGGGCGCTTCTGCGCGACGATGGGGTACGTCGTCGGTAATCGCACTCTCTCTTCTTCACTGCATGTGTGCATCCAATAAAAAACACGTGTGGGCCTCACCAACACCCGACAGACCCTGTGGTCCGCCTGGTTGTTTTTGTTGTCGGATGTGTCACTTTATCTTTAAGTCGGGGGCACCTAAAAGAAAGAAAGAAAACAAGAACTCAACGGAGGGATGGGAGGACGGCATACACCCAGGGCTCGGGATGAATTATTTTTCATTCGGGTAAAATTCTTTTTCGAACACTTGGCCTTGCTTTCAGGGAGAGAGATTTTACATGTAGAATTCAACAAAAACAACCAGATTTTAGAATTTTACCACAGATTTTAGAGAACCAACAAGAAATCACGACTCTCACAGTGATTTGGGCTCGGCAGCTTGTCAGCCCTCAGCCGAAGCTGGGGCCGGTCCCGTAGCCGAGAGAGCCCGCGCCGTGAGTTCGACGCGGTCGGGAGGCCTTGCGGAGAGGCCAGCCAGCGAGATGGCGATCGCTGTACTTCATGGTGTCATCAAGTGACCGGGAGGCCCGAATGGCGGCCGACCAGCTCACAAGGATTTCTTCCTAGCTTTCGTAGAATTTTTATTGTGCTCCTCTGGGAGGAGTCGCTCTCTCTCTCCCTCTCCACGTGGGGTACATGTACATGTACATGTTGTTGTATTCTCGGCAACAACAGTCAACACCGGGAGCTTTCGTTTAAAAGAGAAGTGCGCCCCAGTCCCGTGCGTAGTGCCATGTAACGAAAGCATGGGGAGTCCCACTGCGGCGAATTCTTCCTGCTGAACAAGCTCCTCTTGTAGCTCGATCGGTCACACCGCCATCGCCGTCGGGGAGAGGGGGGACGACACTGCTTCGGCAGCGTGCACCTCGATCCTGTACCGTGTTTGTTATGACCCCCCCCCAATGAACACGCCAGAGAGGGAGGGCGAGACGATCGAGGGGTCCCGTACCACGCGGAATCGACCCTATCCAGTGCTCAAGTGCTCAATCAATCAAAAGAGAAGTGCGCCCCAGTCCCGTGCGTAGTGCCATGTAACGAAAGCATGGGGAGTCCTTATGCCGTCGCGCCGCGAATTCTTCCGGACGGAGAGCAGCCAGGAGGACTCCAGAGTAGCCCGCAACATGAAGCAACGGGAGAGCGCACAGCGAGCGCAAACACAGCTCTGACGCGAAAGGGCGCGGAGTGGGTGTAAGAATTCTTCCGGCGCGAAAACGCGGCCCTGAGCGCGAGCGCGGCCAATGTCTGAGGTCCGCCTCTCGCTCGGCCTCGACGACTTCATCTCCCCATCGGCCGCCTGCGTCAAGCCGGTCAAGCTCCAGAAGAAGCCCGTCACTGGCCGCAGCCGCGCGGTGCTGCAGCTCGAGGGCGTTGCGGGTCGGCCGGAGGCTGAGGGCGGCGGCGTGGCCAAGATCACGCTCAACGACTGCCTCGCCTGCTCCGGCTGCATCACGTCTGCCGAGTCGGTCCTCGTCGCCCAGCACAACTCGGACGAGCTCATTCGCCGGCTGCGTGGCGCTGGGTCCGGTGCCGCCGGCGCGCCGCGGCTTGCGGTGGTCGTCATCTCGGCGGCAGCGCGCGCGGCAGTCGCGGCCCACACCGGCGTGACGATCCGCGAGGCGCGCCGCCCCGCATCGAGCGCACCGCCCGCCCGCGGCGCTGCACGCTGCTGCTGCGTCATGCCGCCACTCCCCACTCCCCACCCGTCGGGACGACTCCTCCCATCCGCCGCCGCCGCCGCACCGCCCCCGCAGGCGCACCGCCGGCTCGACGGCTTCGTGCGCTCGCTCGGCGCAGCGGCGCTCGTCGACCTCTCCCTCGCCTCGGACCTGCACTTGCTGCAGACCGCCGCAGAGTTTGCCGCTCGGTACCGCGCCGCACACCCGCACCTACAGCAGCAGCAGCAGCAGCAGCAGCAGCAGCAGCAGCAGCAGCAGCAGCAGCAGCAGCAGCAGCAGCAGCAGCAGCAGCCGGCGGGCGACGAAGGCGGCGGCGGCGGCGGCGGCGGCGGCGGTTGCACTGGCGAGGGCGGTGGCGCCGCCTCGACTGCGGTGGCGGGCGGCGGCGGCCCGTTGCCGCTCGTGTCTTCCTCGTGCCCGGGGTGGGTGTGCTACGCGGAGAAGACGCAGGGAGCGGCGGTGCGGGGACCTCCCCCAGCCGCCTCGCCGCCCTCCTCAGCCCT
Source organism: Emiliania huxleyi CCMP1516 (assembly GCF_000372725.1). NCBI lineage: Eukaryota > Haptophyta > Isochrysidales > Noelaerhabdaceae > Emiliania > Emiliania huxleyi. The sequence goes on along the minus strand of NW_005200689.1, from coordinate 98,364 downwards.
CCCCCCCAACCAGCCCTCTCCCGGCGGCGGCGCCTCCACTGCACCGCTACCTCTGCCTCCCTGCCAAAC
>NW_005200689.1:90551-97417 GCF_000372725.1 Emiliania huxleyi CCMP1516 | reverse complement strand
TCGTCCGCCGCGTCAAGACCGGCCGCTGCGCCTACCACTTTGTTGAGCTCATGGCGTGCCCCGCCGGCTGCGCAAACGGCGGCGGCCAGCCTCGCCCGCCGCCACTCGAGGCGAGCGGTCGAGCCGCGACGGTGGAGGCGGCGCTGGTCGCGCCGGGCGAGGCGGCGTGGCGCCACCCGTGCGACAACCCGGCCGTCGGGAGCCTCTTTCGCGAGGGCGCCTTCTTGGACGGCGGTCCACTCGGGGACGCGGTGGCGAGCCAGCTGACCACCGAGTTCAACGCGCTGGCCGACAAGACGCCGACAGAGCAGAGCGCTTTGGGGATACAGTGGTAGTGTGCGCGTTTTGTTGTATTTTGATTTTCTTGAAGCCCGAGGCCCCGAGCGTGTCCGTGAGCTTGTGGGTTGTGGCCCGCGTGCACACGGGGGCCGCAAGCTAGACACACACCCCTCGCTAGAGCGTAGTCCGTAGAGGTCCTGGGGCTGTGCCGTGTGCGCGAGAGTGCGGTGAGACCGGTCTCCCCGGGCGGCCGCCGAGTCTTGCGTCCGCGCGAGCTCCAAGGTCCAGGAGCAGAGAGTGTGTCTCCACAGAGCGAGGTCCGCTCTTCCACGCTTCCGGGCTTCCGGTTCCGCAGTGCCAGTGGTAGTGGTAGTGGTGCATAGACACACAACACACATACGCGCACAATAATGATACAGCTTACCGGGTTGGGAACGTATCTAAAAGTCTTTGTTCAACGCGAGAGTGGTTCGACCACGCCGCTGAGCCGCGTGTCCCTCGCGGATGGGCCAACGAGTACCGTGCGGTTTTCGCCCGCGGCGAGGGCGGCGTTGTACTCAACGGCGAGCCGACCCTATACCGGCAATGCCATGCTGTGAGAATGAAAAATTAATGTCAGTCGTTCTTCCTTTGGTAGCTTTGCCCGGGCGATTTGAAAGGCGAGGTCCGTGCTGGCGCCCGGCGCGAGGGTGACGCGGGTCCAGGCACGGAGGCTCCGCATCCCAGGCGCGGCAGTCTCGTTGGGTGGCACCACGCGGACCTGCACCGTCTCGCTCGCCTCCTGCTCCCCAGCGTTGGTGAGCGAGAAGTTTGCCCACGACGAGGAGAGTTGCAGGCCGGAGTAGGCAAATGGCACCGCCTCCGGTGGCGGATCGCCGTTGTTGCAGTTCAGAAAGGAGCGGGTCGGATCGCAACGGCACGGCCGCTCGGGGCCTCGCAGCCCAACGCGAAGCGGAGACGCCTCCGCTGGTGGACAGGTCCCCTCAAAGGCGATGGCAGCTGTGTGCGGGTGATCTCGCCAGCCTCTGCAGTCGACGATCTCGATTGCAGAGCCGTATCGCGAGAGGCCGTCAGCGACGCCGTTATTGTCCGGCAGCAGCATGAATGTGTCGTAACCCTCGGCGACCGCCCTCTCGCACCCTGGCGACTCGGGCTGCCTGACCCGGTCCGTCTTGGTCCGGAGCGACCTCCCCACGTTGATCCAGATGCCGGAGCCGGGTGCAAGGTAATACCAGACCTTGGGAAACGGCGACAAGTGAGACTGAGTCAGGGAGACAAGGAGTGTGTCAGCGTGGTTCGCTCTCGAGCTCTCCCCGCTCAGCAGCGCGCCTGACCCCGTGTGGCCGTGTCCTCGATCCGCTCGTTTGGCGGGTTGGTGCGGTTGAAGTGCGTCACCTCGGCCCAGACGCCGTCGGCGGGCGGCTCGCAGTGGCCATTGCCCGCCACAAAGAAGCCAGGCCACTGTGGGAAAAAGAGCCAGTCGCCCGGGAGCCACATTGCGCCTTGAGAGAGTCAAAGGTGAGGTGAAGGCCAACGCTCGCTAGAGTGGGGCAGGGGCAGTCCCCACGCGCTTAATCTGCACCTTCGCGTATCAGGCACCGCTTCTGCCAGTGACACGCGGCGTCGACCCTTGCCGGTAGCTGGCTCTCGCGATCGTGCCACACGAAACGGCCACAGCGACCGGACGGCGGCTGGCTGGGCGGAGGCCGCAACGACGGCGGGGCGAGCGGCAGCTGCAGGCAGTACTGCGACGGGTCAGCCGGGCAGCCCCTACTCCCGTCGCCCAAGGCGCCCGGGTATCCCGCTGGACGCAGCATCTGCATCGTTCCGTCTTCGGCGGGAGATAGAGGAGGACGCAGCAACACGTGGCCAGGAGAGGGAGGCGCATTCGGCAACACGTGGCCAGGAGAGGGAGGCGCATTCGGAGAAGGCCATTGTGGTGGCGGAGCAGTCGGTGGCAGCGGGGCAGCGGTTTCCCCCGACGAGTGAAGCTGCACAAGCATTGTCAGCACGATCGCCAACGCACAAAGCGAGGCGCACCACATCCCGGCGGCGATAGCATCGCCACGGTGCGACGAACCTGGCTTGGCAGCAGCCACGCCCGCTGGCAAGGGTGCCACCTCCCTGCTACGCTCCGGTCCACGCAGCTCCCCTCTGCACTCAACCTGTGACTCCATGAGCTGCATAGCGCCGCGCTGCCGCGCCGGGAGAGAGAGAAAGCGTCGCCACCCCCGATCGGGCGAGGTTGGTCCTCCTCCGCGTGACGCTGCAGCAGCTGCTGCAGCCTCCGCCTTGGCTTGCTGCTCACGCAATGCAGATCCGATGCGGCTGACCGAGGCGAGAGAGGGCTCCGACCCCGCCGCTGCTGCCCACGCGTGTGCGGTCGATGGCACCGCGAGCGCGTCGGACACGTGCTCGCGGTCGGCCGAAACGCTGTTTGTAGGCGCGCCGACCAGCATAGAGCGCTATGCTTGGGCCGACCGAAACGTGGCGACGACGACGGGCGCCCGGCCAAGAAAGGAAGAGGCATCAGAATTTTACAACAAAACTCCCTCGCACAACACTGGGCACAGGACTGGGCACGGGACTGGCTCGCACTGGCACTAACACAGGTACACCACGGGAGCCGAGGCATCAGAAACGACTGCGGAGGCAGTCTGGTAACGCCCGGAAGGCGAGCAAGGGACTGGGACGAGCCGAGGGCTCGCCCCGACAGGCGAAGGAAGGGACTCTGGGACCGGAGTCGGGCGGGCGCACATGAGGCGTACGTATCCGTGTATGTATGTACGTACGTGGAGTACAGTGTTGTGTGTCCGGTAGCTCCGAGTAGAGGGGGCGTTCTGCAGTTAAGGGGAAACCCGGTACGCGGAACTAACCCTCGGAGACCCGTGTTTACTTTACGGCCCTTTCCCTGCGAACGCGCACCCCGGGGCTAGGCCTAGGGCTCTCTAGCCCGTAACCCGACACCGATCATCCGGCCCGCTGGGTGCGCTTCTTAGCTCCCCGGCCCTGGATGTGAGGTTGATGACTGCACTCCAAGTGCTCCAAGTGCCATCGAAATCTGCACCTTGGATGGCAAGGCACGGGCAGAGGAACGAGAGAAGAATATAGGGTGAATAAAGCGCCTGTTCACGGCATGGAGGGTGAGCCACGCGGTGAACGTGCTGAACGTAGAGCCGAACGGGAGGAAGCCGGGGAAGACGACTCTGAGGAGGACGAGCCAGTGGAAATCCCGCCGTCAGCTGTCACGATGCACCCGAAGGGGACCCCAGCGCCAGCATCAGCCGTGGAGGTACAAGTGTTCGAAGAGAGAGTGGACCTGAGCAACGATATGTATGACTTGGCGGCAAATGGTCGCAGTGGGCGTCAGAAGAGTCGTCCTTGCGCGAGGAGAGCTCGATAAACTCGAGGGGCCAAAATATGCCGCGAGGAGGGCAGAGCTGCGCCGAGAGGCGAGGGCAAGGGATCGGCAGGCAGCGGCGTCGTCGCAGGACGAGGCAGAGGAGAGCGAAGCGACAGAGGAAGAAGCGACAAGAGAGAGAACGACGAGAGTGGGAAGACCGCGAGGTGGCATGAAGGTTGCAGCGAGAATCGGCGAGAGACTGCGAAGAGAGATAGGAAGAGGCAGACGCTGGAGAGCTCTACCCGCGCACCTGCCCAGCGAGGAGCTCGACGCCGCTCCTGGCAGGCGAGGCAGGGATCTCGGCGACGTTGGAGAGCGGGCGCACGATCGATGAGCTGAGACGCAGCGCGCCGCGTACATGCCGCCGCTGCCGCCGCTGCCGATGGCGCCGGCCGCCGCTGCTCGGCGACACGCTTCGCGACCCCTGTCAGCGGCGCGGGCATGCGCGTTTGTGTGTGACGGAGGCGGTGCGGAGTTTCTCTCTCCTCCTCCTCCCCCTCCCGGCTCGCATGCCCATGGGTCGTGCATGACGCGTATCTGAGCAACTGAGCCTCAAGCTCAACCCCACACGCACACCCCCTTGCCCCCTGCAGCTGCAGGGCCTGCACCACCCACCCCCACCACCACTGACTGGTTCGAGTGTGTAAGTGTCGTGCGCGTAGGCATTTTTATAAGGAGGTCACATTAACTACCAATTACGGAGCTGATACAATATACATCGATCATCGTCGCACACGACACTCGACAGCATGCCCATGCGTGCATTTCGGTTGCCGCAGCATCCTGCATCGCGCGTCATGTAGGACTCTATAACGGTAGACACTGGGCACAAGGGCCTTCGTACTGAACACTCGGAGCTCTACTAGACAGAGTGAGGAGGAGGGGAGGGGGCGCTAGAGGGAGAGGGCAGTGCGCCGGACGAGGGCGAAGCCGAGCGGCAGTGGGTCCAGGGCGCTATCGGGCGCACCCCGCTGCTACTAGAAACGACTGTGTGTCGTGGCAGCGCGGTCGGCCAGCAGTGCCGCCGCGGCAGCAATGTCGTTCCCCGAGCGGTAGAGCGCCTCGCTCGCGTCAGCGAGCGCAAACCCCATCTCGACGAGGGCCGACTCGGCCGCCGGGTTGGTTGGTGGTTCCTGCGACTGCGCGTATTGCGACAGCCACTGCCCCTGCGGCGGCCGCGGCCGCGGCTGCTGCCGCTTAGCGGTGGGGGGGGGCAGTGGTGGCTGCTCAACGAGCCGCTGCTGATGCGGAGGCGACGAGGCGACGAAGCGAAGGAGCATGGATGTGGGAGTTCGCTTTACGCGTTTTGCTGGCGGGAAAAAACAAGCAGTCGAAGAGGCGCTCTCGGGGGGCCGTTCTGAGTTCATGCTACCACGAAGCACACTGTGCTGCGTCAAAGCACCGGCCCCGAGTCCGCCACGCGGAACGCATCTCCATCGCTTCGGTGAAGGGGGTGAACCGTGCCATCCTCGATCGCCGTGCAAAGCTCGCTTCCGAGCTCTCACGCCGCGCGTAGGGCCCTTAGGGGCCTAGAGAACACAACCCTCTCTCTTTTCTCCCAGTAAGCTATAAGTACATACACCTCACGGTGCAGATGCTGGGGTCATGTGGAGAACTAGTGCGCCTCACAGCGTTCCCGCTTGTGCACTGGTCGGCCCACCGCACCATCCCTGCCGCCAATGCCGACCGTCAACGCCTCCCTCGCCGACGTCGGCGTGACGCCGTCGATGCTTGCCGATTGCGCCGACCTTGACGAGGAGTGGGCGGCTATCAAGCGAGCGTACTTCAAGAAGGTGCTCAAGACACACCCCGACAAAGGCGGCGACCCGGCAGTCTTCCGCAAGACGCAGTCGGCCTTCGAGTCGCTCCGCTCGCTGTACGACGGCGCTTCGCCCGGCTTCTACTTTGCCTCCTGCGGCGATCAGACCGCCGGCGCCGCGGCAGCCTCGGTCGGAGGTCCGGCGATGGACACGCCCTCGTGGGAGTTCTACGCAGAGGCGGCGGCCGAGGCGGTGCCGCTCTACCGCGTCGAGCGCGCGAAGAGCGGTCGGTCGTTGTGCAAGGCGCAGGGGTCGGCGCGCCATTGCGGCGCCGAGGAGTGCATCGCCAAGGCGCGCCGAGAGACTCTTCCGCCGAGAGCACCGTTGCGGAGGAGCAGCCCGCCGCTCCACCCGCGCTCTGACTCCGCCCTCCCGCCCTCCCTCGCCAAGGACGAGCTGCGGGTCGGCTGGCTCGACTCGGAGAGCGGCTCGTACGGCGGCTGGGTCCACCTCAAGTGCTGGCGCGTCCCCAACCGTGTCTGGCTCGGCCTCCCGGACCCGGCGCGCATCTCCGACGTCGCCGCGTTCACGCGCGCGCTCCTCTCGATGGGGGGCGTGCTCCTCTCCGGCCTCGCCGCCCTTAAGCCCGACGAGATGCGCCAGCTCGCTCGCTTCTGCTCCAACTCCGCCAACTGGGCTCGCCGCGTCCAACTCAAGCCCCTCTCGCACACCCTCACATCGAGGCCTGCCTGCACATCACCTCCCTCCGCCGGGACCGCCGGCCGGTCCGCCGGCGGCGCCGGTGCCGCCGCCTCCGCCTCGGGCGCGGTCGTCCCCTCCTCCTCCTCCTCCTCCCTCTCCGCCTCGCGCAAGTTTGTCATCCCGCGGCCCGGGCGCGACGGGCCTGCAAACTCGCTCGCCGGCAAGACGGTCGTGCTTTCGGGTAAACTTCCTCTGGCCTCTGGCAGCCCGCGCACTGCGGAGCGGCGCCAGCCCACACACCCCGCCCTTGCGACTAGGCATCTTCCCCGAGGTCGGCGGCGGCACGGGCCTCAGCCTGGGCAAGGACAAGGTGACGGCGATGATTCAGGCCTTCGGAGGACGCGTCACGAGCGCAATCTCGGGCAAGACCGACGTGCTCCTCGTGGGCAAGGAGCCGGGGTACGCCAAGGTGTCTCAGGCGCAGGGGCGAGGCGCGCTCGAGAGGAGTGCTCGAGGGGAGCTTCGTCGACACTCCGCAAACAAAACGGGACCCCCGTAATTGAGGATCATTCTTAGGGGGGCCGGCGAAGCACTTGTTTGGCCGGCCGAATGACCGTCAGGGCTGGGTAAGAAGCGGCCGCGAACGAGGCCCCAATCTTGCCGTAGCCGGTATAGTAGAAGAAGGTACAAGGGAAGAGGGGGTTGGCTTGCCCTCCTCCGCC
>NW_005200689.1:3076-90451 GCF_000372725.1 Emiliania huxleyi CCMP1516 | reverse complement strand
TGAGGACCCGCGGCAAGCACTGCTCGGAGGATCCCTCGAGCCGGTCTGCCTCGTGCGCCGGCACGACGACGGTTCACATCGAAGACTTTTCGGCGGGGTGGCGACGCAGCGGTGTCCCGCCGCCGCCGGCCTCGAGCCCCTCCCTGAGCCGTCTCGGACCCCTCCCCATAGGTGGCGCGGCAACGGCCTCGCCGGGCGGCTGGGCCACCGCGCCTCCTCGTCCAAAGCGATCGGCTCCCACTCCTCCGCGAGGAAGGAAGTCGTGCCGCGCTCCGCCGCGTCGCGACCTTGCATCTGCGGGCGGGTGCAGGCGTACTGCAAGTGCCCAAAGAAGGCGGGCGAGAAGAAGGCCAAGGCAGCCTCCCCCTTCGGGCCCCCCCCCCCCCCCACTCCTCCCTCTTCCACTCTCACCCGCCCCCCTCCCCGCGCCCCAGGCCGCCACACCAACCACCGGCGGGGCTCTCGTCCCAAAGACGGAGTCGCGCGTGCCGGCCGCCGCCGCGAAGGGGCAGTCGGCGGGCAAGGACAAGACCGCGCCACAGTACACGGCGGCGCCGCTCGAGACGATCCTCGTGGCGACCCTCAAGCCGTCCCGCTTCCTGCTGCCGCCGGCGGCACTGCCGTACCGCGACGAGCTCGGCAGGCTGAGCCTCGCGCTGCTGCGACACGGCGTCGCGCAGGCGCGGGAGTTCCGCCGAGACGGGGGGGGAGATCATGGGAGGTGGGCAGAGATCATGGGAGGTGGGCAGAGGTGCGCCAGACTGGATCGGGTGCCTGTACGGACCGCCGAGCCGCGCTCTGCCCGCGCAGGTGGAGGCGGGGGAGGTGGCCGCGCCGGAGGCGACGGTGGCGACGCTGCGCAAGTGGCTGAGGCACGCCGAGAAGGAGGTCGCCAAGGGAGGGCACGAGTGGACGCGCACCGAGGAGGGCGACGCGTGGGCCGGGCCCGGTGGCGAGGTGCGGGGTGTGCTCGTACACGCCGGCGGCGAGACGGACGAGGAGGGCGAGGAGGGCGAGGAGGGCGAGGAGGCGGAGGAAGAGGCAGCGGGCGCGGCGGCGGCTTCTGCGGAGGAGGCCGCCGCCGCCGCCGCCAAGACGCCAAGGGAGCCACTGCCGACCTTCTCGAGCGACGAGGCGGGCGAGGCGGCACGGCGGTGGGAGGCGGCGGTGGGGGCGGCAAAGGCGGCGCGGGCGGATGCGGATTCAGATGAGCAGGCGCAGGCAGCGGCGGCGAAACGGAAGGCGTGCGACGTGGCGCCGGCCGAGGGCAACGAGGAGCGGCCGGCGAAGCTTTCCCGCGAGGTTCTCGTGTGAGGGCGTGGCCAGGGCTTGTGCACGCTCGGGCGCACTGTCTGCAGGCAGGGTATTAGGCGCACCGCGCCTCGTGCTGAGCCACTTAAGGAGCGACGAGACTCGGTCGAGTCTTCTGACTCGCATTCGCACATCTCTAGCCGTAGAGTTGCGGGTGTGTAGTGCGCCCCATCACGAGTGAGAGAGAGAGAGAGAGAGAGCACGCGCGAAAGCCGTAAACAAGTTTGGCGAGGTGGGAAGAATCGCTCAGGATACTTTTACATTATTTTCTCTCTGCGTTGTTGAGCCAGGACTCAACATACTCGACTTGCAATCCCAAACTGTCACTCCCCTCTCTCCCCGCACTGCGCGGCCGGGGTGGGGCGCGCACGGGGGCGGCGGGTGTGCGGCGGGTGTGCGGGATGTCTGTGGGACCGAGAGAGCGATGTGCTTGTGTCCGCCTTGCGTTTGTTTTCATAACATCGAAGGCTAGCTCAATAAATAAAACGGACACCTCTACTCTAGGAGATGGGTCAAATAAAAGGAACAAGGGGACCGCCCGCCCCGCGCCCGATTCAAAAACCTTCAAAACGGCGAAACGGGGCCATGGCCGACGCTCGCGATGGCCCGTCCGTTGCGGCCAGGCTCAAACTGTGCGCGCAAGCCACAGGAGAGGCGGTGGCGCCGCAAGACGAGGCGATGATTCGCATCCTCTCGCAGCTCGCCGTGGAGCGCAACTGGTGGAGCTTCAGCGTCAACCCGACGCCCATGGGCAAGCAGTTCATTGTCCAGCCCCAGTCCCAGTGGGAGAGGGACAGGGAGCGGCAGCAGGCCAAGGAGGGCAGTACCCCACCGCAGCCTGTGCCTGCTGCCACCTCCGCCGCGGCACCGCCCGCAGCACCGCCTGCCGCCGCTGCAGCTCCGGCCGCAGCACCGCAGGCACACCCGCAGCACCAACAGGTGCAGCAACCCCAGCCCAACGAGTCGCCCGAGGGGTGGACCAGGGTTGGGAAGGGCGGCATGCCGGACAGGTTCACCATGAGGAACCCTGGCCGCAAGCCGCCGGGCAAGGCGGTCAAGCGCAAGCCTGACCGCCAGCCCGCACCCAAGGGAGGTGGACCCCCACCCCCCTCTCCCAAGGTGAACAAGAACAGGCTGAGCGCGCTGGGCGCTGGCCCTTCTGGCACCAGCGGGAGCCACGAGCGCGCACCACCGCGCTCCCCCTCCCCCTCCTCGCCGCCTGCCAAATCACCGCGGCCGTCTGTGCCTGCTTCCGAGTATGACTCCGAGTTCGACTTTTCCGACGCTGAGGCGCAGGATAGGACGGCAGGGGTCGTACACGACGCAGTTCAGCAGGCTGTGATGCAATACGGCTATGACGACGAGCTCTTCCAGGCGTGGAGGGACGGCGAGATACGGCGAAAGGACTTGCCGGAGGAGGTGGTGGCTATGGCTTTGGACCTTTGCGAGAGGTGGCGAGCGGAGCAAGAGCGGTGTAGGCGCGTCCACGCGGCGCAGCGGCTCTCCCGCGACCCCGGCCCCTCTCATAGCCGCAGCCGTAGCCGCAGCCCGAACTCTTGCCGCTCTTCCGTGTCGGGTTGTGACGAGGGGTGAGGGGACACGGATTGAAGATCCCTCACACCAAGATCGTGCAGGGCGGGGACACATGTCCCTAAATCCCATCTCGTCTCAGAGTTTGCCCGTTTTATTTATTTATTTATTCCCGCGCCCGAGTTGCTGTGTTGCTCCTAGTCCGGCGATCTTTGACTTTGTGTGTGTGCAGGGTTCTTCTTTGTACTTTTACATTGTCATAAAGATGAACGCACAATAAACTCTCCAGCGAGAACGAGAGGGCCACACTCGACTGCTGTGTGACACAGTGCGGTGTGTGAGTCTCACTTACTGCACGCTCCGCGATTCATCTTTCATGTCAGGATGTCAGCGAATATTGTACACATTATAGCAGGGTGTGGGAGCTCACGTCCTTCACTTGCCGCATGCCCACGAGGCCTGGTTCATGCGCGCCCAAAGACGCCCTGTGCCATCTGCGCGGCGCCAATGTAACCCTGCGTCGACGCGTGCCCGACGCCCGTCCAGTCGTACTTGGACAGCTTGTCGTCAAGCCGCTGCGAGGCCTGGATGCCGGCCGGGTCCGTCTTGGCCTGATCGGCCGCAGTGCTGATGATGCCGCCCAAGTCGCCGTGCGCGACGTGTCCGAGCATCGCATCGCTGTACTCATCGCCGGTGACGGGGGCGCCGCCAGCGGCGCCCCGGCCGGGCTCGTCGTCGGCGAAGCCGGTGCGGCCGGGCGCGTCATCAGCAAAGCCGACCGGAGCCGCGCCGCCGGGCCGGCTGCCAGGGCGGCGTGGACCAGACCAGCCGGCGCCGCCACCGGGCCCGCTGTGGCCCGTGCCGGGAGGCCCGCCGGGGCCGCCCCAGCCCTGGGCAGGCCCCGCGTAGCCAGGCCGGCCATACCTCTGACCGCCGTATCCCTTGGCAAGGGGGGGGCCGTAAGGCTGCGCATCAGCGTAGTTGGGCACACCGTCTCCGTCGGCGTCCGCGTTGCCCCAGCCTCCGCCTCCCCCGCCGTAGCCGCCGCCGCCGCCCTGTTGCTGCGGCGGCGCCGCGGCGCCGGCGCCGCCGACCGCGCCGCTGAGCCCGCTCAGGAGCGGGTTGACCGCCGCAACCTCTCCGACCTTGCCCGCGACGATTTGCTTGGCGGCCTCTTCGTCGCCGCTCATGTAGTTCAGCCCGGCCATCAGCAGCTGGCCATCGCCCAGCCGCTTCTCCGCCGGCGGCGTCTCCACCGGCACCGCCCTTTCAGCAAAGCCCACGTCGTCGGCAAAGCCCAAGCGAGCGCCACCCATGTTCATGGAGCTGCCGGCTGCCGCCGCCGCAGGCTCTGACGCTGCCGCGGCGCCGCCTCCGGCGTTCAGCGGCGTCGGCGCGGGCTCGCCATTGGCATCGTAGTAGGTGCTGTACGACCCGTAGGAGTTCTCGGAGCCGACGCCTTTGGCCAGCGCGAAGGCGCCGGCCGCAGCTTTGTCGCCCACGCCGACCGTTACAGGGACGTTGGTCTCGACGTTCGTCTTTGCCATGGTGAAGCCAAAGTCAAGGAACTTTTCCGGCGGCTGCTCGTACTCGTGCCACGGCTGGTCTTGGCCAGGCCGCTCATATTGCCACGGCTCGGTCTTGGCCAGCACCTCCTGAGCCGCAGGCGTCGGGTCCTCGTCGTTGGCCAAGACGGTGTTGGCAAGGAGACCCGCCGCACCAGCCGTGATGGGACCGCCGCCGGCAACGGCTCCAGCCACCGACGCGAGAATCACGGCGTTTGTGTGCCCGCCCACGAGGTCGGCCGGGTGCTCCTCCAGCCGCTTGCTGCAGCCGGCCTGGTCGCCGAAGCATTCGGCAGGAGAGAACATCCTCTTCTCGGCCGGAGGGTCGGCGGCGGCGGGCGGCACGACGGCAGCCGGCGGGACGGGGGCGCCGATCGCGAGGTGGATGACAGAAAGCAACATCGCCGGCCTTTTGCGTGTCTTGGACTCCTTGAGGATGTGAGGTGACGCCTTGCTTGGGTTGCTTTTATTTTTCTTCTTTTGTTAGTACTAGCACGCGCCGGTTCGCACCTGTGTCGAGCCTGTCTGCTGTGAGAGAGAGTACTGTTGTTTAAATTCTTTTTATGCCTCACCCGAACATACCCGACGGTGGACTGCTGACAGGGCTGATGATGAGGAGCGACACCTGGCGTCCCATGGTTTGTTTTCCGCGACACACAGGGGCCGCGACCAAGCTCAGCCGCGACGGGGTCGAAACACGGTGTGGTGTTGGCTGAACGCTGGTGCGTGTGTGTGCATCGAAACCCTGGTAGCAGCTAGGCAGCGTGCAGCCCCTTCGCAAGGAAAACACGCCCGGCCTCCCAGCCGGGCTGCCGCCGCAGTAGCTCGATGACCGCGTTTGTCCCCCAAAAGGGGTGCCCGACGACCGGCCCACGCAGCCCGTGGCCGAGCGTGGCGCACGGCACGCCGCCAACGATAGCGACGTGCTCCGAAGCAAGCACGAGGTTGAAGACAGAGCCGCAGCGGCGGGCGACACGGCGCCCAAGGATGTGCGGGAACCGCCACTTCCCGCTGCCGTCGAGCACGGGGTGCCACTCTGTCAGCTGCAGCCCGCCCGGCAGCTCCGTCAGCGTCGCGACGCCGCCATCACACGCGCTCTCGACGACGCAACGCACCGTGGCCACCCCGCCCGGCGTCCGGATCTGAGACCCTGCCACCAACCCGGCGACCGGCGTGGGCTGCTCCGAGCCGTCGCCCTCGACACAGAGAACCTCTGCCTCGGGCGCAAAGCAGCCGCCGCCGCGCATAAACTCCTCCGGCATTGAGGTGTACGCGCTGGCGCGCTGGCACTGGGCGGCCGCAGTGCGGGCGATCCGCTCGAGGTTGGAGGGCTGTGGCGGCGCGAGCCTCGCAAACGCGAGCTCCGACTCGCTCGAGAGGCTGTCGAAGAGCGCCTCGCGGCCTGAGGCGTCCCTCCCGAACAGCTGCAGGCACGCGTCTCGAAAGTTGGAGCGGCGCTCGGCGCGCAGCATCTGCGGCAGTGTCGTAAGGTAGTGGCGGCCCCACGCGCGGAACTTGGCTGGCTGGGTGGCGAGCAGCGCCTCGTCCGTGAGCGTCTCTTTGAGCGGGCCGGCGGAGAGGAGCGCCGTCGCCTCCTCGAGCAGAGTGGGCGGCACCGTCTGCCGCAGGCGCTGCGTCTCCTCGGCCTTGCGAGCTCGCGCCGCCGCCATGCGCTCGCGCTCGAGGGCGTCGCCGCCTCCGCACGCCGCGCGGCCCGCGTACTCAATCTCGCAGACGGCCACGGTGTCCTTGGCGGCCCGAACGACGCCGGTGTAGTCCGTGGTGTCGCCGTGGAGGCGGACCTGAACGCGAAAGGCGATCTTCCGCGGCTCGGGCAGCCCCTCGGACGAGTGGTACGCGTAGTTGTTGACCTCCACCTTGTACTTGCCGGCGGGGGCGACGACGCCCGCCTCCGCGTCGCCGACGTAGACGTTCTCGACCGGCTCCTTGGACTTGGGGTGAGACGCGTTCATGTCGACGTCGAGCTCTGCGGCCCCGCAGCGCGACTTCTTGTTGGAGTAGAAGACCTTCTCTCCCGAAGGCATGGTCACCCACAGGTCGAGGTCCGACTCGTCGTTCCAAACCAGGGAGAAGGTGAGGTCACCCACGCGCCCGCCCTCGCGCGCGAGACGCTGCGCCACGTCGTCGTCGAGCAGCCGGTCGACCAAGCTCAGCCGCCGCTCCTGCAGCGCCAGTGCGCACACGGCGCAGGTGCGCTCCACCTCTGCGCAGAAGCGCGCCTCCTCCTCGGCGCCGGCGGCCGGAAGGAGGCGTGCCGCGCTGCACGCCGCAACCTCCGAGCCCTCAACCGTCAGGCGGCAGGCAAGCGGCTCCGCGCCGTCTGCTCCGACGATGAGGATGTGGCGCGGCTGGTCAAAGAGCAGCGCCCCGATGGGCACGACTACCTCCTCTCCGTCGAGGAACGCCTCGCCCCAGCCCGGCACCGACGCCACGGCCGATGCCGGCGACACACGGAGGTAGGTGCTGTTGGCTGCGACGACGGCGCCAGAGTCGGTGGCGACACGGGCGGTGCTCCGCGTCGCGGCCAACAGGTTGACCATGAAGGGGGCGACCGAGCCTGGGTCGGGGATGTGCAAGAATGCGTCCGAAAAGGAGAGGAGGAGCGACGAGTCCAAATCGTTTCCCAGACCGATGGCGACGACCGCGGGTGCGGCGGCGGTGCTGCCATGGGCTGCCGCGACTGCGGCGGAGCGCTCCTGCACGAGGGCAGAGTAGCCGTCGAGGCCGCCGGGCGGGTGAGTGTTGTTGTTGGGCCGCCCGTCAGTGGCGACCGCGAGCAGCATGGCGTAGTCGCTCGGGTTGGCGGCCACCGGAGGAGGCAGCTCCTCCTCAAAGATGCGGAAGCCGCATCCGATGCCCGCGGTGAGGTTGGTCGACCCCTCCTCTTTGAGCGAGCGGATGGCAGCGAGCAGCGCCTCCTTGCCTTGCTCGGTGGCCTCGGTCCAGCCGATCACCATCCTCGCCTCAGTGGCGTAGCACGTGACCGAGACCCAATCGTCGTCGGCGAGCGAGGCCACGTAAGTGCACGTCGCGTGCTTGGCGATGTCGAGGAGGCTAAAGCCGTGGTCGATGTCGTCGCCGGTCGTGCTTTTGACGGTCGCCGATGCCTCCATCGAGTATGAGACGTCGATGACGAGGCAGTGCGCCCCGCAGGTGGCGCGGACGGGCGAGTCGAGAGACTGCGGCGGCGTGATGGTTGCCATCGTGACGCGGTCGCGCTGCGTCAGCGCTAGGCTGGCGGCCGGCGGAGCGGTCGGCGGAGCGGTCGGCGGAGCGGTCGGCGGAGCGGTCGGCGGAGCTTGGCCGTCTGCCGCTGGCGTGAAGTGGCTGGACAAGTCGAGGAGTAGGGACTGCATATTGAGTCAGCTTTGAGGATGACCGGCGGGAGGACATGTCCAGGTCCTTATCACAGGGCAGCCAAGAAGCGCAATTGGTGTATCTCGATCGCCACAAGCGTTCGGGGCGCGCCAAAAGCGCAAGCTTGTAAATGGTCTGTGGCGGAGAGGGTCAGGATGGTCACAGCAAAACCACTCCCCTTCTCCTCGAATGGACAAACACGGCCTCGGCCGGTTGGAAACCACCCTCCTGTCTTTTGCGACGCAAAATCAGGGGAGCGAATGCCGAATGTATGTACGTATGTATCGAAGGTAAAGAACAGCCAGACTTGGACTGGACTCTGGACACCATCGCGGTAGGGGTAGACGCAAGAGCAGACAGGAGATGACGGGGCGTGGAGCGACACACACACAGACAGACAGAAAGAATTTTACAACCCAACTCCCTCGCACAACACTGGGCACGGGACTGGCGCGCACTGGCACTAACACAGGTACACCACACGGGACAGGCAGAAAGAAAGAAAACGGAGGACATCGCAAGCGCTGCACTAGGCTCTAGGGGGTTGTCTCAGGGGGGGGGGGGGGAAGCAAGGCGGCCCAGATCTGCTCGTCTCAGAGGGTACCCTCTGTGCCAAAAGAGAGGCCATCTACGAGCGGCTCAGAGGGTGCCTGGGCCGACCCTCTGAAGGCCTGTGCCGCCAAGCCAGCCTCTCTCGGCGCAGCCTCTGAGGCTACGGGGACCCTCTGAGACGCCAAGGCAAGCCCCGCGAGGCCGCTCCTCAGAGGGGGGTTTCAGCGGTATTTCAAGTCTGTCGTGATCCCCAACCAACAAGCAGTGAGAACCCCCCCCCAGTTGCCATTTATTTTTCGGATACCTCAAGTTCGAGTTCACGCGGACGCCGTGGCGCCTCATGGCCAAGCTGGAGCAGGGGACGGACGTGGAGATCACTACCTCCTCCTCGGGCAGCCCTAGGGGCGGCCGCTCCAAGCACATCCTCAAGTTGACGGGCCGGCGCCGGGCCGTGCGAACGTCGGGCAGTGGCTCGACGTCGTCGAGCCGTGCTGCCTCTGCGGGCGGCCCGGGTCGGCGGGCGAGTTGGGGCGGGCGGGCGCGTGGCGGTGGGCTAACTCGACAGGCCGCTGCGCGGCGCCCTATCTCGCCACCACTGACGATCGGTGGGAGGTGCCTGGGGCCTGCGCTAGGCATACGTCGCGCATGGCATGTGCGGCGGGCTCTGCCAAGGATGGGGCTGCTGCGAGGCGCGGGGCGTGGCGCAGCCGCAGGATGGGAGCGGCGAGGCGCGAGGCGAGGGCGAGGGCGAGGGCGAGTTGAGCTCGGATGGCGACTCGGACGGGGGGGAGGAGGGCGTGGACTGGCTTGCGGGAGACCCTGCGTGGGGCTCGGCGGCTCTGGAGGACGAGTGGCGCGCCGCGTCTCTCGCGAGGCAGGCGGTAGGCGACGCGGCGTACGCCGCGGCGCATGCTGCTGGCGCTTCGCGGGCTGAGGCGTGCGACGCCGCCGTGAGGGCGGTGAGGGTGGACGAGGTTGAGGCTCAGTCCTCGTTCCTCGTGCGCGCGGGGTGGTACGGCTCCGGCCGTGATGGGGGCGGGGAGGGGGCGGGGGCGACGGCCGCACGGAACCGCCGCCGGCGGGGGGCGAGGGCGCGGGCGAAGGAGGAGGAGCCAGAGCCCGGGGAGGATTGGGAGGGGGAGGAGCGGCCGGAGGAGTACGCCGGCCTCTTTGACGACCCGTAAGGGGCCGTCGCCTGCTGTGCCATTTGTAGTGCCAGTCCGAGCCAGTCTGCTGTGAGAGGGGCTTGGATAGTAAAATTCTTCCGCCACTGGGCTGCCTAAGGTCACGCCCTGCCCTTCCCGCCGACAGCTCGACAGCGTGTACATGCCCTCATTCAACTACACGGATCGCCGCTGCCGCTGGCTGTACTTCACCGGCGACTCGAACGTCCGCAACCTGCTCGCCATCCAGCACCACGCCGCACGGAGGCAGCTGCACGAGTTCCGGACGGCGCTCGCGTCTCCTCACCACTCCGAAGAGGGCGACGGCTCCGTCTATCAGCGAGGGCGACAACGGACGAGCGGCGCGACCTGCGGCACGCGCTGGTTCGACCGCGAATACCTCTACGTCACAGTGCACGGCGTCGGACACTTCCCAGACGCCTCCGTGATACCTCCGGATAGCCGCCTCACACTCCCTCCGCGGCACCAGCGCGGAACGCGTCCATCCGACACGTCTGTGGCCCGTCGGCAGGCGCGTGCACCCGCGTGAGCTTCCGGTTCGTTCGCAGCTCGCTGCGGTTTGGCTCCGGCCGGAGGAACGGCAGCGGCGCGTCCATCTACGATGAGCTCGTGCACGGCAAGAGCGCGGACGCCGCCGTCGCACCGCTCCTCCCGGCCTCAGTCTCGGCTCTCGTCGTCGTGCGTAGGCGGGGGCTGGAGCCGACTCAGCTGCAGCGCGGCAGTCAGCCTCAGGCACGCGACGCCTCCCTGGTCGACTTGCGACAGCGAGAGCCGCTGCTGCCGTGTGTGGCAGTCGAGGGCGAGCCGCTGCGTCCCCTTCCCGCACTCCGTCGTCCGGCCTCTCCGGCTGCCTCGCGTGCCGGACGCCGTCTGGCTGTCGCACGGGCTGTGGACAGTCGGCGTCTGCGCGAGCCCGCGCCGCTTCGCGCACGAGGCCGCCCTCGCCGGCTGGCTGGCGAACCGGACCCGCGTGCTGCTCGTGACCAACTACCCGACGTCGGAGGAGCGGAGCGCGCGGCAGGCGGCGCTCGAGGAGGACGCGCGCTGCCTGCGCCGCGCCGCAAAGCAGCTGCGGCTGCCGCTGCTCGACCTGCACCGGCGCGTGGCGCGGGGCGAGCTGCCCCGCACCGCCAACTTTCACATCAACGCCGAGCGGCTCGCCGAGCTAGCGGCCACGTGGATGCCGCTCGCGGGCCTGAGCGGCGGGGTTGACCTGGTTGACCTCGTGTGAGTGTATTTTGTGATTGTGTGTGGAATACGTGACTAGAAGTGGGTCGGTATGTGGGCTAGGTGTACGACCTACGTCAGTACGTAGCTTTTAGGTCTGTGGAAGGAGTCTGTGGAAGGCGTCGTGAGGAAAAGTAAGCAATCGTGAAGATGACTTGCTGTCCACAGGTGCGGCCCATCGGCCGATCGCATCTCTGATCGACTGAGGCGGCGGCCCCCCTCTGTGCCTGTCCGCTGTCGCGCTGCGCTGCTCTGCGTGCTCCTGGTCGTCGTCGATGACGGTCCAGACCAAGTGTGACCGCCACTATGCCGACATGTTTCTTTGTGCTGCTGCTCCGTTGTTTCGCTGAAAGAAAGAAAGAAAACGGACAACCCAAGGGAGGGATGGGGAGGACGGCACGCCGCCACCACACAGGGATTTTAAGGAGAGGGGTGTGGTGCGCTAGCCGTCGCCCACCCTTGGGCGTCCGCCTCTTCCTATCTCTCTTCGCAGTCTGTTGTTTCGCTGCCGTCCTTTGCCCGGAGCACTTGGAGCACTTGGAGTGCAGTCAGTAACCTGAAGAAGGAAAACAGACACGCCAAACGAGGGATGGGACGAGGGGGTCCCCACCTGCACGAGCAGGATTTTGGAAGAACGATCAGGGGGACAGGTGGGGGTCTCCTGCTCCTGACAAGGGACACGACAGGCTCGCAGCGCGGCGCGAACAACCGGAGCCTCCTGCTGCGCGCGTCGGAACGGAACGCGCGCTGCCATGTCTCTCGCACTTCTCGCTGTCTTGGCTAGTCCGCGCGAGCACGTCAACACGATGTCGAAAAGCGACCGCAGGGTCCTGCGTGCCCTCGACACTGCCACGGGATCGACCACCACCTTCCCTCAGTACCCGGCGTGCCCAGGCGAGTGTGGGACCAATGCCTCCACCGCAATAGCCTCGTGCGGGATGCAGCTCTGCACCGCCTCGGACGGCATCCCCGCACAGCTGATCCCAACGGACAGCGGCGAGTGTGAGATCGTCTGTCTGACCGGCTCCAGCGATGGCAGCAAGCAGTGCCCTCATGTAGCCGCGGGCAAGATGTGGTTTATGAACGGAAATTCGGGGTGCCGCGTCGCCTCGGGCGACATCACCTATGTCGATATCAACACCGAGATTCAATATGCGCGCGCTCACGAGGTGATCCACCCGCTGAACGAACCTGGCGAGGCCGTCTACTATCCGTCGCCGCCGCGCACTGACTGCTACTTCTACCAAGACGCCTGCGGCCCAGAGGAGTTTTGTATGGTGCAGATGCATGAAAAGTGGGGCCCATGGGCCGCCACGCCACAAGGCCTGCCCGCCAACACGGACTGCAATGACGCACTCTTCAGCTTCACGGAGGCGGACCTCACCAATGCCGAGCCGTTGCAGGTTGAAGCGCTGGAAGAGAGCATCTTGACCGACTACTGCGGTGGCGTCGTGCCGGATTCTGGATACACGTCCAGCATGAATGCCGTCGGGCCAGGAGGCGCGGGTTCCGGAGGAGGACCCTTCCCCAGCCCATGGAAGCCCGCGCAGGGCGTTTGCGTCAAGTACCGTGACGCCCAACAATCGTGCAAGCCCTCCCTCAAGGGCAGCGGCAATTTCTATAGCGATTCGTTCATCGCGTTGGCGGACGCCACCAAGACGTCGACACCCTCGCTCGACCGCCCGCTCACTTGCGGACCGGGTCTCGTCTGCACGGGGGACGACGCGGCCCTCCCGAGCACCTGCGTGGCACGACCGCCCGAAGGCGGAGAGGGCAACGCATTCTCCGGCGGCATACAAATCGGCGCCCGCCTCGAGCAGCAGTCGTGCTCCGACAGCCATCCCTGCGCGGAGGGGCTCACCTGCACCGGTGCTGACTTCGAGGTGTTGCCGCACACGTGCGTCGAGGCACGCCCACGGGATGTTTGCTTTGCCGGTCCTTGGTGGGACTCGTCCCGCTGCCCTCGCACGAGCGTGGACGCGCCGTGCGGCGGCATCAGCGCCGCCATGGCGCACGAGGCGCTGCTCTCGGCTCTCCTTCTCGCTCCGGGCGAGGTCGTCTTCCCGGGCCGCTGCGGCTACTGGACCGGGCCGTCCGCCGGCTGGAACGAGCGGCTCGACCGCGTGCGCCGCCAGATCTACAACGTCTTTGCCGCCCTCTGGCCCGCCCCCAACCCCGCCCGCGGCCTCGCGCCCATGCCTCCTTTCGCTTCGCTGGAGGCTTCCTTCTATCTGGGCACGAGCCCAGCCAATCGCACGACTCGCGTCACGGCCGGCGAGTGCAACGACGCGTCGATGGCCGAGTTCTCCACTCCCAACGGCTTGCCAAGCGGTTGTGTGATTGAGAGTGGCGAGTGCCTGTGCGGCGGCGACGCTTGCGGCCCGGCTGGCGGTTCGACGGAGTGCGAGACTTGCCGCATCAAGGCGGCGCTCGCCAACGCCGCACAGCGGGCCTCGCGGCCGGCGCTGGTGTGGAGTCTTGTGCACTGGACCATGCATAACCTGCCGCGCACCCTCACGCGCGAGCAGGTCGAGGCATCCAAGGCGATCGCCCTCATCCTAAAGGACCTCTTCTGGTGCAACGACTGCCGCGGCTTTTTTGCCATCGGGGTGCTCGGCTCGGTGGGCTACCCGCCAGACTCGACCCGCCGCGAAGATCACGCCCGCTACTGGAACATGGGGCACAACATCGCGTCGGAGCATGTCGCGACGACGCGTGGAGGGCACCCTTGGATTTTCCAGCTGGCCAATCAGAGCGCGGGCCCCTTCACGGGTGAAACTTACCAGAACCCCTTCTTCATGCCGTATGAGACGGCGGTGCGGCAATGGACCCAGTGCGTGCCCGCCGAAGAAGGCGCGGGCTCGTCGCGCCGCAAGGTGCTCTTTGGCAGTGTGCCGCCGCCGACGCCGGCGGGCTGCCCCTGCTGATTGATCGACGTTGGCCGTATCGGCCTGAGCCTTGCACCGGAGCCTAATGCATGCACATGCCCCTCTTTCCCTCCCTCCTCGTCCACACTTCTTGGAGCACTTGGAGTGCGGTTGGCAACCTCACATTCAGACCGGGGAGGAAGCCTTTTGGAGCATTTCGCGGTGCGGGTGTGTGCGTGTCATGTGGCTACAGCAAGTAGGTAGGTAGCAAGTGACCATCGTCTGTATTATTACGAAGGCGCCTCAAAAAAGAAAAATCTGGCGCTGATCACCGACGTTTGCCTGGCAGGTTCGTCCTTCCAAAATCCTGCTCGCGCCGCTGGGTTCTTTCTTTCTTTCTGTTTAAGATTCTTCTTTCTGCCTGGCAGGTTGGCTGGCCCCCGCAGGTTGGGCGGATGAGGCACCCGGCGCCACTCATGCTTGGCTTATCTGACGGCCTTGGTCCGCCGCCGCTAGCACTCGTGCAGGGCGGCTCTCTCCGCACGTGGTCGTATCGCGACGCTGCGGTGGCGCGGGTGCAGGTCCTGCTCACGTCGGACGGCCTCCCTCTGGACGCCGACCTCGAGCTCTGGCACGGCCCGACGAACGCACCTTGCAAGGTTGGACACCCCATCCTAGACACACCACTTCACTGTCCATGGCACACACGTCGCCAACGACACACGCGGTGCACTCCTGGGCCCAGTTGTAGTAGAGCGGGTACATGTCGATCACGTAGTTCTCCTTGAGCGTCCCTCCGTCCTCCTCCGAGACGTGTGCCCTGCCACCGCCGGGCTCCTTCACATACACGCACAACCCCAAGCCCGAAATCGCCGGGCTCCTTCACAGGTGCGCGTGTATGCCGAGGACGCGCGGCTCCGCCCCTTCCGGGCGACGATCGAGACGCCGCGCGGCCCCAACTCGCTCGGCGTCCGCAACCTCGGGCCGATGGAGTACGCGTCTCCAGAGCAGACACCCTCCACAGCCCCTGCCCCTCGCCTCCCTCTGCCGCGACACCTCTCCCTCTGCGTTTGCAGGTACCCCTTCTCCGCCTGCGTCGCCGCCGCCGCCTCCGCGCCGCCCTCCTCAGACTGCATCTGCTCCGCCGTGAGCGTGCAGGGCGGCGGTGTCCGCACCTTCCCGGTCCTCGCAAGGGTGGAGAGCGTGCAGGCGGCCTGCTCAGAGAGGGAGGGGGGGCGGGAAGAGAAGGGGGCGACGGAGTTGGTGGAGAGCGTGCAGCCGCGAGGCGGGAGGGGAGAGGCGGGAGGGGCGAGGCGGCCGGAGCTTGCTCTCCGCGGCCTGTGCCACCACCGCCCTTTTCCTCCCCGGCAGGTCTTCCTCGCCACTGAGGGTCGGCCGCTCAACGCGCGGATCGAGCTGCTGCAGGGCCCGAACGACAACAAGCAGGTGGTCGAGCTGTACACGGAGGCAGTGGCTCGCCCAAGCATCCCCTCCGCCCGCCGAGATGGCCCGAGGTGACCCGGGCCCCCTGGAGACTAGGACGGCCTCGAGCGGCCCTTCTTCTGCCTGCTGCAGACACCCGGCGAGGGCAGCGTCGTCAGCGTCATCAACACTGCGTCCGAGGAGGCGCTCCATCGAAAAACACACACCTCGCCGACACCTCGCCGACACCTCCCCGACACCTCGCCGACACCTCGCCGACACCTCGCCGACACCTTGAATGCCGTGGGGCTCCTGCCCGTGTCCCGGGCGTGGAGATGCGAGGGTCGCCCCCCCCTTGCCCCACCTTCACACCTTCACACCTTCACACCCCCCCCCCCCCCGGGCCCCAGTTCCCGATGACGGCTGGCGTCGCTCCTCAC
The DNA here is from genome assembly GCF_000372725.1 of Emiliania huxleyi CCMP1516. Taxonomy (NCBI): domain Eukaryota; phylum Haptophyta; order Isochrysidales; family Noelaerhabdaceae; genus Emiliania; species Emiliania huxleyi. The sequence continues at coordinate 74,975 of NW_005200689.1, read as the reverse complement.
GCGATGCAGACAGCCGCCACCTCCGGCGCTGCCCTCGCGGCGGCGCACGTCCTCCTCGACGGCGGAGGCCCTCCGAGCCCAGATGACGCTGGACACAGTCCCCATCTTCCGGCTAGAGAGGAGTAGAGAAGAAGAGAGGGAGACACAGATCCCCGTCTAGAGAGGAGTAGAGAAGAAGAGAGGGAGACACAGATCCCCGTCTTGCGGCTAGCACTCGAGAGACACGCAGCCGGCTGCGCTCCACCGCATCCCTCACTCGTCGCTCTCAGTCCCCGCGGCGCTCCGAGTACACCGCAGGCGACTGTACTCCCGCCCTCACCGCCCTGTCATCACGCACTCAGGCCTCCGAGGAGGTGGCCTTCCAGCTGGCCGGGCGGGCCGGGCGGCGCAGGCGGCGCAGGCGGACGTGGTGCTTGGGGGGGGGGGCTTGCGGGTGCCGGTGGCGGCCCCGAGACACTTCCGCGCCGCTGCCGTGCGGGATATGGGGCTCTGGCCGACGTCACTTCCGCCGTCGGCGAGTGCGTGGGCGAGCGCGGGCGGCAAGAGACGCGGCAGGGGAGGAGTGACTCAGGCACCGGCGGAGAGGGCGGAGGCGACGTGGTGGGTGAAGGGTGCGAGCGAGATGGGGAGGGCGGAGAAGGAGAGAGCCGAGAGGACAGATCTGGCGCCGAATCCGCAGCCAGATGCTGCGGCGCAGGCTGCCTCAACAACAGCGGCGGCGGAGGAGACGGCGCGTCGGCTGGAGGGGGCGCTGCCCTTCAAGGTGCCTGCCTTGGACATTCCCTCCTTGTCCCACCGGGAGCGGGAGGGAGTCGGAGAGCCATCGAGGCCGAGCTATCGCATCGATGGGCAGCATCCCTGTTAGAGCTGTCCGGCGACGACACATCGAGAGTGTGGTACATGGTAAAATACGAAACTCAGCATCAATTTTTCTAATAGAGCCCCCTCCTCCAGTGTGGGATTTCGCGCAATCGTGGGAGGGGGGGAGTAACCCTATCATAAAGCTGTCATTCACACCTTGCACTTTGAAAAAAGAAATGTCCGAGCTTGGGTCGAAGATCCGGAGGGTTTATCAGAGCATCACCCAGATCCTCTGGAAGGCGGCGAACGTACCGTGCAGAACAAGCTGACGCGGGCCCAGTACCTCGATGAGGTGACTTGGACCACCAAGAATTTGGCTAGGGCTGCAGAAGCAGCGTATCTCAGTCGTTCTTCACACGGCCATCGCAGAGCAGATTGTGAATGAGCTTGCCTGCGGCGAGCGAGCGAGGGCGGTCGAGTGCACGGAGCTAAGTAAGTGCCTCGCCGTCCGCGCAGGCAGGAGTCGCTCAGGCGGCTCCCGTGGTGTACCTGTGTTAGTGCCAGTGCGCGCCAGTCCCGTGCCCAGTGTCGTGCGAGGGAGTTTTGTTGTAAAATTCTAGAGAAGGTGCTCTGAGCCCCCCCCCCCCCCCCCTTCCTTTGCGCCCCCCGCCTCAAGCGCCCTACCCCCCCCCCCCCTCCCTTCCTCCCTGCCCCGCCCCCCCGCCTTTCCTCTTCTCCCCTTCCGGCCCAGCTCCACTCATCCCTCTCTCGCCATCTCCTGCAGGTGCAGGGGAGATACGAAACGAAAATTGATGGGCTTGCCCATCCCGGAGTGGTTCGACCCCACATAAATCCGAGACGGTGACGGGAAGCGTCGAGTGATCTCAGGCCCAGTGAGGCAGTGCACAGGCTAACCCGGATCCTGCTGAACAAGCTCCTCTTGTAGCTCGATCGGTCACACCGCCATCACCGTCGGGGAGAGGGGGGACGACACTGCTTCGGCAGCGTGCACCTCGATCGATCCTGTATGTACCGTGTTTGTTATGACCCCCCCAATGAGCACCCCGGTGAGGGAGGGCGAGACGATCGAGGGGTCCCGTACCATGCGGAATCGACCCTATCCAGTGCTCAAGTGCTCAAGAAGGTGCTTCGACAGGTGCCTACGTGTCACGGCGCTGCGCGCCGCAATTGAACGACGCCATGATCGTGCGGCCGAGTTCATCGCACACCTGCGTGCGCTGCCGGCCATGCCGTGGCTTGTGCACGCGTGCTGGCGCGACGCACATGTCCTCAATTCCTCGGCGCACGCGAAGCTCATCGCCAACGGCCTGGGCCGCCTCGCCGCCCCGAGCTGGCGCGTGCGTGTCTGGGACGATGCGGAGATCACGACGACTTGCGCAGCAGCCCACTCGTCTCGCCCGCGGATTTTGCGCTGCTGCAGGACGCGCACATCGTCGAGCAGTCCGATCTGTTCAGGCTGCTAATCAGTGTATGAACGCGGCGGCCTGTATGTCGACCTCGACCGCCTCGCCAACCAGCGGCTCACCACGCTGATCGACGTGAACGTGAGCCGTCTGATCCTCCCGCTGTACCGACTGAGCGACTTTGCTCAAGACCTCGTCGGTGGCGCGCCAGGCAGTTTGCTACACAGGCACGCCATCCAGCTCAACCTGCAGCGGCGGCAAGAGTTGCGCTCCCGCCGCCGAACTGACGGCGCGCTCCCACCGGGGCAGCATTACAGGTCGCGTCCGCTCCAAATTCGACCGTGCCGCCGCGCTCAGGCATAAGTCATACCTTAAGGCAGTCAGAAGTTTATGTGTACCGGTCAGGACAGTACTCGCGACAGTAGCCGACTCTCGAGCCGCATTCGAGCCCATGAACGAACAACATGAAGGAACGGCCCAACGAGCACGAGCACGCCTCGCACCGGTGCGGTGGTGCCGGGCGGCTCTAGGGGGTCAGGCTGCTGCATATGTGGCACCACCCGAAGCCCGTTTTGCTGCCCTGGCATCACCCGGAGGGGGGATTGAACATGGTACTCACGTGTCACGACACACGAGAGCTCGTACGAGATAACGAGTCCCCACTGCCAGGCCCTCTCAGCACGACTCACCTCAGTCCTCAGTGTACCGACACTGATCGCGTGATCCCGTGTGGCGGTGACATGCATGGGTGGGCGGTGTCCGGTGATTCACACTCCGGAGCACTTGGAGTGCGGTCATTAACCTCACGCCCAGGACCGGGGAGCTAAGAAGCGCACCCAGTTGGCCAGACGCTCGGCATCGGGTTGCGGGCTAGAGAGCCCTAGCCCTGGGGGGTGCGCGGTCGCAGGGCCATAACGCGGGTCTCCGACCGAGGGTTGGTTGGTCTGCGCTTTGGGTTTCCCCTAGCTGCGGAGCGCCCCCTCTACTCGGAGCTAGTAACACAAGAATACTCTCCGAGGGTTGGTCTGCGCTTTGGGTTTCCCCTAGCAGCGGAACGCCCCCTCTATCTACTCGGGCTAGTGTGGACACGACACTGCTAGTGAGTGATTGATAGGACACACGCGTGGTCTTGCTTTTAAACTAAAAACAGCACAAAAACGCGACCACAGTTCCCGGGCGTAATCCAAATCACGAGTATTACAATTTGCCAACGACATACGTAAAACAATCGGCATCTTTGAAACTCGGAAAACGCCTCCGGCCGAGCTCAATCGACTTCTCTAGCTTCGGTCTTTCGCTTTTGGTCGCACCCAGACCAAAACTAACTCCACATGGTGAGGCAGATCATGCTGATCCCGGCGGGCCGGAGGGACAGTCAAACTGGGTTCAAGAACGTGTCCTACAATCCCCACAAGAACAAGTATCAGGTCAAGGTCAAGGTCGGCACCAAACAGTACTCGCTCGGCCTCTTCAGCACCGCCGAGGAGGCGCAGCCGTGAGCCCAAGCCAGTCCCTCAGGTTGCCCACGAGGCGGCACCCATCCTTGATCGGCCTTGGCCAACAGGCAGCCCTCACCTACGCCTGCTCTGAGTACGGCCGCGCCGACACCGCCAAGCTGATGATGCCGCATCTTCCTGTGCTCACTCCTGGCCAGGCAATCCAGCAGGCGGCAATGGAAGGCCTATTCCTGATTCGGGACCGGTGCACTTCGCCAGCCCACCGCCCCTGCTCGCCCCGAGGAATGCCTGCCGCCACCGCCGCGCCCTCGCCAAATACGCCGCCACTTTTTCCTGCGTGACTCACTATCACTCCCTCGCCAGTCCCTCGCTTTGTGCCCACGCCCAGATCCACTGAGACCGGTTACAAGGCGGTCTACCCCCATGGCCGCCACAAGTTTCAGATACGAATCCAGGCGTGGAGCACTGCACTAAGACGCCACACAGCAGCTCACACCCCGAGATGGGCTGGGCTCAGGACCAACCGCCGCCACACACGCCAGGTGTGCAACAGGGGCGAGCTAAGGTACATCCCCCTCGGCACCTTCTATTCGGCCGAGTCGGCGGCTCTCGCCTACGCTCGCTCAGAGTACGGCCGCGCCGACGCCACCAGCATCATGCAGGCAGCGCAGCAGCAGCAGCAGCAGCAGCAGCAGCACGCAGCAGCAGCAGCAGCAGCAGCACGCAGCCTCTGGCCTCTGCCTAGCTAGCTGCGACTTGCGTGGTTCGTGGAGCTGGAGTGCGGACTGTGGTGTGTGTGCTCTGCCGCGTGTGTGGGGAGGAGGGAGGCCGCACTGCGGCTTCCGGCGCGGGTTAATTCCGTGCGCCCGTGGGCGTGGCCGTGCACGCAGCACGCACACGTGAGTTGTTTCCCCGCTTACGCCGCGCGGTAGATCAGCCTCATCAAAACGGAGAGACGCAGCCTGTGGTATTTTCTGATCTTATAAACGACCGCAAGGTACGTGTGCATCACAGGCCTCTAGCCGCGCGGGGGGGCGCCAGCCAGCAGCCGCTCCCCAGAGAGCCTAGGGCCTAGCCCGGCCAGCCTGGCGCCAGCGCTGTGCGCGACAGTGGAAGGTCGTGGGGCCATGCGAGTCAGTACACCTCTGATGACGCTTGAGCGTTGAGGATGCTTGGGTCCATATTGGCATATAGTCAGTACAACTCTGAAGAGGCAATATAATCAATATAAAACCAAATGCGCAGAGCAGGATCCAGCCTCTTGCGTCTGTTACCACTGTCGTCCGTCGCCTAGCCCAAACTGTTGTCCAAACAGCGAGCCTAGCTCCGAGGAGGAGGGGCCCGCCGCGCTGCCGCCGCCGGGCGAGGCGCTGCCCGACAGCCTCCGCTCCGCCTTCCACCGCACGCTCGACGAGGTCGACTCGCCTGCGAGCCGCTGCAGCAGCCGGCGTGCCTCGGCGCCGCGATTCGCGTCCGCCTCAAGCACGTCTGCAAGGAAGAGGTGGAACTCGCCCCCCGACTCGGAGGAGAGGGAGACGTAGCCGGAGACCGCCGCCAGCTCCTTCTCCGCCCGCCGAGGCAGCCCCGCGTCGAGCCACCGCCTCGCGTCTCGCACTGCGGTCGCTATCTCCGCCGCGTGCTCCACCTCCGCCGCCCCGCTCTTCTTGCGCCGCATCGCCTCGAGCTTTGCGTCCGCAAGCCGGCGCGTCTCCGCCGACGACTCCTTGCTGAAGGACGAGCGTGACGTCGCCGCCGGCGGCGGCGCCACGTCTGAAGCACCCAGCGCTTTCAGCTTCCCGTCGAGCCTCGCTTGCAAGGCGTCGAGCGAGCTCATCGCGTCGGAGGCGGCGCTGAGTTCGACGCCCTCTCCTGCCTCTGTCGCCCGGAGCGCGCCCTCCGCAAAGCCGTCCTCGCCGCCGCCGATCTCCATCCGGCAGCGGCGGCCGGCCCACTCTGAGGCCCGCGCCGCTTGGCAGCCGGTTTTACCCAGACTCGTAAACTGGTCAAGGAGGATGGCGGCGAGGAAGCCGATGTGGAGCATGTGCAGATGCTACACTGTCTTCGCCTCCACCGCGAACGCAAGAGAGTTTACAACGCGCCCTCGCAAGAAGCAGGCCGCTAAACAAGAACCCAAGCCCGTTTTCGCAAGACAAGCGGCGACCCCCAGACAGCGATTGTGGGGACTACATGATCCTTACGTGAGGGGTGGAGGGGCGGCCCCCCGCGGAGCTAGGCGGCGTGGGCCCGTGGGCGCCCCCCACTCACTCTCTCACGTTACAGGGAACAAGAGAAAGTGGATACACAAGAACGAAAAACGGTTTGCTCCGCCGCCGGAAGAAACACGGCCACGTGAGCTCATCTGCTCCCGCCGCTGGCACACCCAAATATATATGCGGCGAGGCACCCGCGCCGCTCAGACGCTGCGAGCTGCCGCGCAGCCGGCAGCGGCTCGCCCACTGCCTTCGCTGCCGCTGCCTTCGCCGCCGATGCCTTCGCCGCCGCCCGCCGCCGAGCCGTCGTGGGCAGCGTGGGTCGACGGCACCGTCTCCGCACTCGCTGAGCAACGGCTGCTCCGCTCTCTGAGGCCGCTGACGCCCGATCCTGGTTGCTCACGCCGCGTGGTCCTCTCGGCGCCGTCGCCGCAGCGGCTGACCGTCTTTGCAGACAACGACTACCTCGGCCTGAGCTCGCACCCCGAAGTGCGCGCCGCCGCAGCCGCGGCGGCGGCGGAGCACGGCTGCGGGCCGCGCTCGTCGGCGCTGGTGTGCGGTCACACCGAGTGGCACGAGTCGCTCGCTCGCCGGCTCGCGCGGCTCAAGCACGCGGACGCGTGCGAGCTCTTCCCGACGGGCTTTGCAGCCAACGCCGCCGTGCTCGGTGCGCTGGCGACCTCGCCCGGCTGCGCCATCTTCTCCGACGCCCTGAACCACGCCTCCATTGTCGACGGAGCGAGGCTCGCCGCCAAGGGCGCCGGCGCTGCGCTGCACATCTACCGCCACAACGACCTCGCCCACCTCGAGCGGCTTCTCTCGGCGAGCGCCGCGCCGCGCAAGCTTATCGTCTCAGACTCGGTCTGCTCCACCGGCGGTGCTCTCGCTTTGCAGGCCACCTCTTCACGCAGAGGCGTGTGAACAGGTCTTCTCGATGGACGGCGACGCGGCCGACGCCGCGGGGCTGGCGGCGCTGCGCGACAGGCACGGCGCGCTGCTCGTCCTCGACGAGGCCCAGATGCGGCCCGAGATGCGGCCCGAGATGCGGCCCGAGATGCGGCCCGAGATGCGGCCCGAGATGCGGCCCGAGATGCGGCCCGAGATGCGGCCCGAGATGCGGCCCGAGATGCGGCCCGAGATGCGGCCCGAGATGCGGCCCGAGATGCGGCCCGAGATGCGGCCCGAGATGCGGCCCGAGATGCGGCCCGAGATGCGGCCGAGATGCGGCCGAGATGCGGCCGAGATGCACACCGAGATACCCGAGACGTAGCGGAACCGTCTCCGAGCCTCCCCTGAGCCTCCCCCGCAGGCGCACGCCACTCTCGTGTACGGCGAGGGCGGCGGAGGAGTCGCCGAGCAGGCGCTAACCCTAACCCTAACCCTAACCCTAACCCTAACCCTAACGGCGAGGGCGGCGGAGGAGTCGCCGAGCAGGCGGCGCTTGGCTCAAGAGAGGGTTAGGGTTAGGGTTAGGGTTAGGGTTAGGGTTAGGAGTCGCCGAGCAGGCGGCGCTTGGCTCAAGAGAGGGTACACCGAGAGGCAGCCGCTTCCAGCGGCTCGCTCAGCCTTCGTCGCGCGCTCCTTCTAGGCCGGGGTCGCCGACCGCGTCGACGTCTCAGTCGGCACCCTCTCGAAGGCGTCTCCGTAGCGACGAGTCCACGCTCGGCCGATGACCCTCGCAGTGGTGACCTGTCGGCTCCTCTCAAAGGCGTTTGGAGCGCACGGCGGCTTCGTCGCGTGCTCCTCGCCGCTGCATCAGCTCCTCCTCTCGCGCGGCCGAGCAGGCATCTACTCCACCGCACTGCCGCTGCCGGCGGTGGCGGCGGCGGACGCCGCTCTCGCCCTCGCCACACCGCAGCGGCGCGCGCAGCTCTGGGCGCGCGTATGCGCCTTCGAGGCGGCCATCGGCAGCGCGCCTCGCCAGGCCTGCGGCGCCGCGCGAGGCCCGCTGAAGGTTGCCGTGTTGTCGATTTGCGGCTGTTTTTTGGTCAGGCGTGCGGCTGGCGCAGCCCGATCGTGCCGATCGAGGTGGGGAGCGAGGCGGCGGCGCTCGAGGCGGCGGCGAGGCTGCAGCGGTCCGGTTTCTTCGTGCCCGCCATCCGCCCGCCCACCGTGCCCGAGGGGACGTCCCGCTTGAGGGTGGTCGTCACGGCCGGCCACGAGGAGGAGGAGGTGGCGGAGCTCGCTCGCGCGCTGAGCGAGTCGGGCGTGCTGCGGCTGCGGGACGCGCACGCGCGCGGGGAGGGGGAGTACTAAGAAGGGCCCGGTCCAGGTCGACCCGCGGTCCCGGAGAGGGGCCGGGCCGTGGGCGCCCGCCCCCCAGAAAATGATGCATGCGATTTACGGCCAGTACTCCGCAGAGTTCTTGGTGAAGGAAGTATAATCAGTATATTGTGAAGCCGGGGGGGGGGGGGGGGACATGACACATGTGCGGATGTCTCGCGGAAACGAAAATCGACATTCAGCCTGGGCCGGAGCCGACGCCGGACGATCCCGCCGCAGCGCCGTGCCCAAAGTCGCCCTCAAACTCCTCGCGGTCGCGCTTGCGCGCCGCGCCGTCCGGGCCGTAAGAGCCGAGCCTGATCTGGGCCCGCTCTAGCCAGCCAAGAAGGCCAGCCTTGTGCTCGAGAGCGAAGCGCTTGTAGGCCAGAGCCCCGTCCACCGCCTCGTACCAGCCTCCGCAGCGCATCGTTGCGGGCGGGAGGCGGAGGACGGTGGTCTCAGATTCGAAAGCCTCGTCGCCGATCGTGGCTGTGTCTGGCACGGTGACGCGGGAGAGGGAGGAGCAGAGGGCGAAGGCGAGGCTGCCGATGGAGGTGAGGCCAGCGGGGAAGGTGACGCGGGCGAGGGAGGAGCAGTTCCAGAAGGCGCTGTCGATGGAGGTGAGGCTGGCGGGGAAGGCGACGTAGGCAAGAGAGGTGCAGCCAGAGAAGGCGCCGTTGCCGATGGAGGTGAGGGCGGCGGGGAGGTGGATGGAGGTGAGGGCGGAGCAGCTGTCGAAGGCATTGTGGCCAATGGAGGTGAGGCCGGCGGGGAGAATGACGCGGGCGAGGGAGGAGCAGCGGGCGAAAGCGTTGCCGCCGATGGTGGTGAGGGTGGCGGGGAAGGTGACGCGAGCGAGGGAGGAGCAGCGGTAGAAGGCGTCATCGCCGATGGAGACGAGGCTGGCAGGGAAGGCAACGGATGCAAGAGAGGTGCCAGAGAAGGCGCCGTTGCCGATGGAGGTGAGGCCGACGGGGAGGCTGATGGCGGCGAGGGAGGAGCAGCACTCGAAGGCGTAGTCGCCAATGGAGGTGAGGCCAGCGGGGAGGGTGACGCTGGTGAGGGCGGAGCAGTAGTAGAAGGCTTGCATGCCGATGGAGGTGAGGGTGGCGGGGAGGTCGATGTAGACGAGAGAGGAGCAGCATTCGAAGGCCCGGTTGCCGATGGAGGTGAGGGTGGCAGAGAAGGTGATGGAGGAGAGGGCGGAGCAGCTGCCGAAGGCGCCGTCGCCGATGGAGGTGAGGGTGGCAGGGAGGTCGATGGAGACGAGCGAGGAGCAGCCGTAGAAGGCGCCCACGCCGATGGAGACGAGGCTGCTCGCTCGGGCAGGCGACCGAGACGAGAGAGGTGCGGCCTTGGAACGCCCCGTCTGGCAAGTGCGTCATGACTTCGGGCAGCACCGCGTGCCCGTCGGTGACGACGACCTGCCAGCCGCCCACGTCCAAAGTCTCGGAGCCGGGCGGCGGCGCGGTGCGCGTCGAGAGACACCATCGTGAAAACAAAGAATTCGACCGCCTTGACAGCACACAGGTTCGACACAAACAAGAATTCTTAGAAACAAGCAAAAAAACAAGAAAAGCTAGTGAGCAGCGTTCAAAGCATGCCCACCACCTTCGACGACCTCTCGCACGACGACCTCGTCGCCATTGGCGAGGCGCTGCCGCCACTGTCTGGCCGATGGCGTCTCAGAGGAACGTGCCGGAGAGTCCGTGCCGTCTTCAACGATCCGATCGCTGGACTGCTGCTGCCGCCGCCAACCCTCATCACAGAGGCCGTGACCAGAGGTCCGACGCAGGCAGAGGTCTCCAAGTACGGACCTGCGGGAGTGTCGTGGCCCGAAACTGCCAAGCTCATCTCGATACAGTGGGCCAAAGGCATCCAGCCCGCTCAAGCGCCAGAGGAGGTCGGCAGCTACCCGGTTGGCGTCACAATCTGGAGGTCGCTGCGCGAGCCCCAGCTACGCCGCGTGCTGCGGCAGGTCCGCTCGCTGGCCGAGGGCTCAGAGCGCAGCCCCGAGTGGCGCGTGCAGGTGCCCACGCGTCCGTATGAGCCCGCGCGCTTCGACATCTTTTTCAAGATTGCGTGGGAGGCGTTGCCGAAGCTCGCCGAGCGCCTCATGACCAAAGTGGCGTCGGCGACCTTTGCCTTCCGCGCGCCCGCCGACGACAAGCTGGACGCGGCCGCGCCGGCGCCGCGGCTGCCGCGGCTGGTGGCGCTCGTGCAGCAGGAGCTCCGCATGAGCTGCGAGTCCGAGGGCGCGCGCGTGAATGCGGCGCTCGACGAGGCGATGCGGGACTACGAGAGCTCCGCCACCAAAACGGTGCACGTGCTCAGGCAGCTTGAGCGCCTGCTGATCCACGCGCGGCTGAGCGAGGTCCGCACCGAGGTGCTCGGGCGCGTGCTGGCGACGAAGCGGCGCGTGCTCGTCGAGCGGCTGAAGCACCATCTTGCGGCGCTCCAGGAGGAGGCAGCAGCCGAGGCGCGGCGCGGCCCGCTCGCGCTGCTGATCGCGCGCTGCGACGCTCTGCGCGAGACGGTGGACGAGTGCCGCGCCCTCGCGGATGACGGGGCCATGCTGGACTATCAGCTCCACGCCGGCGAGCCCATCGACTTCGAGGACTTCGAGCTCGACGCCGATGTGACGCGTCTTCGCGCGGCGCTGCACTTGCGCGCGCGGCGCCTCGAGAGCGCGGCGGACCTGCGTCAGCAGGCCGAACGCATCAGCTTGCTCTCGCAGCAGCTCGCGAATGGGCTGGCGCTGCACGAGCGAGAATTCGAGGACGACAGTGGCGCCGACGGCGGCCTGCTCGAGCCGCTCAAGAGCACCGAGGGTTTCGCCGGGCTGGTCAAGACCGCGTTACTGGAGCTGGGTGGGATGTATGATGATGACCCTGCGGCGTTGGCGCTTGGCGCTGGCGGGGATGTCGACAACGATTAGCGCCGTCGAGCATGTCCACCGTCTTGGAGCATTTGGAGTGCAGTTGGTAGCCCGTCACATCCAGGGCCGGGGAGCTAACCCCGCTCGCGCTCCGCGCGGCCTCCTTACACCCCCATTCCGAAGGGGCTCCTCCCTCCCCTCGGGCCTCGGTCCTCCTTCCTGCTCGCCTTCCGTTGGTCACGCGACGGTTGCGGGGCCCGCTGCGGCCTCCTATAGCCTTTTTCGCGGCTGCGGCCCCGTCGTCGTCTTGCCTTCTCTGCCTGATCTCGTTGACTCCGCCGACGGCGATCCCGTGCCCGACTCCCCGCCGGGCGAGGGCGGCAGCATTAGGTCGTCTCGCCGCACCTCCCCGGGACCCCGGGAGGTCGGGCCAGCCGTCTCCCTGGTCGACGAATCGCGCTCGCATCCGCGGTCTCTCTATCGTAATCGGCTCGCCCACCCCTTCCGCCGACTCCTCATCGAGCTCGGGGAGGCGTGGTCCTCCTTGTCGTGGTTCATGATAGTTCAGCTGTTGTTGCGACGGGTCTACCCCCCCCCCGGCGAGCCCGTATGCCCCAGCACCACCGGGGGGCTGAGAGCTGTTGGTTGCCGCTAAATTCACAGCCGTCAGTGCGGAACAAGGGTTGCAACCTGGAAAAAGGACGGCTCGCTGGTAAAAAGACAGCACCAAGGTAGGGAAAAGACCTTCCTTGCCACTGTCGGACACGGCCGGTGGGAACCTCCTAGCTTCTTTTCTACCATTACGCTCGGCAATTGGACAGTCACCGCACGGGGCAGCCACGCATTGATCTCGAGCGCAGCACGCCGCGCATCTACTCACTCCATGTAGCCACGAATAGGCAACCGTGTCTACGGTTGGCTCTCGGGCCCAAAGCACCGTGTAGACCTCGGCTTTCGCGCGAGGGGCGACGCCGCCGCTCGCTCGCTACCCCACGGTCTTATAGGCCAGAGCTTCTCCTCGGTGGCGCCAAGGGATGGCCGTGTCGACGTTTACCCAAAGGTGGGTCACTTTGCCACCTCTGCGATGGCGGAGGGCGCGGTAGAGGGGGAGGCGCAGCGCGTCATGGCTTGCCACAGCGGTCGCGAGGGTAGCAGTCGCCTCACCAGTGGCTTCCAGCTCTCTCTCTAGGCGCTGCTGTACGAGATGCCGTCGCCGCATGCGACGGAGTTTGCCTTCTCGCGCTTTGGCAAGCCCGAGGAGGTGGTTCTGAGAGAGGCCTTGGTGCGGGGGAACCGCGAAGCCGCTGCTGCTGAGATCGCCGAGGGAGAGGCTGCGGACGAGGGTCGGGCCTAGAGCTCGCACACACTTCGATCTTCGCCACATTCCAACAAAGGCAACACCCTACACGGCACGCAACACAGGCACCAAAATTAGACCCGAACGAGCAAAAATCTGGATCTGAGAGCCGCGGTTTGACGCGCCGCGTAGGCGTACACCACCCCACAAATCCCCGCGCGCACCACTTCTCCTCTCACACCGGTCACCGCGCTCAGCGGATCTGATGTGCTTTTTATATTCTCGTACTCTACTCCGTCCCTCAGTGCCCAGATATTCCCCCCAAAACACAAACGGGTTGGGTGAAGCGGGGCGTCAGTCATCGTGGTCGTCGTCACCCTCTTTGCTGCAGCTGCCGCTGCCGCTGCCGGCCTCGAGCTGACGTTTGGTTGGAGAATCCGCACGTCCACCCGGCAGCTGCGGCTCCCCCCGCCCCCCCTTCACCAGGCCCTCGCCCGGCTCGCCCATATCCGGGAGTTCGGAGCAGAGGCGCAGCTCCTTCTCGGCCAGGAGCGTGACGGTGTCGCGCAACTGCCGCTCCGGCGCGTGCCACAGCAGCGGGGGGGAGAGCACCGCGAGCCACAGCCCCTTGTGGCCGGGGCACTGCTGCACCGCGCGCAACTGCACACGGCACGCAGCGTCGCCGCGGCCGGCAGCGAGCTCAAGGCGGATGTACAGGCGCCAGAGCGCGGCGCACGCGCCGCACCGCGCCGGTGTGAGGGCCTCCTCGAGCAGCGAGCGCGCGCGCCGCTCGCGGCTGGCGCGGCCTGGCGCCGACTGGCTCGGGGCGGCCTGCTGCCCGCCAGAGCCCGCAGCGAGGAAGCCAGGCACGAGCTCGGCGACGTCCGCGTCCGCCAGCTCGGCCGCCTCCGTCCCAAGCTCGACGAGGACCTGTTCACGAGCGGGGCGGTGTGGAGGGCGCCTGTCTCCCTCGCCGCCTGCTCCGGGGTGCGGCGCGGACCGAGCCCAGCCAGAGCTGGAGGCAGCTCGGGCTGCGCGAGCGCGCCTGCGCGAGCACGGCGCGGAGGCCGAGCCGCGCGTGTGTCGACGAGCAGAGCGAGGTAAGGGCGCCAAAGAAGGCGGCGTTGGCGGGGAAGGCGAGCAGGGCCCGCTCGAGCAGTCGGCGGCGGCGGCGGGGCGGCGTGGGCTTGCTCTCCGCGTGGCGCGTCTCGACCCAGACGTACTCCTCGAGCAACGCCTGTTCAGAGCACGTCGCCGTGAAGAGACACCGCGCACTATTGAGCAGGCAACCGCCCGCTGCTCGAGCAACGCCTCGTGCTCGAGCGAGCCGGCGCCGGCGAGCCGCGGTGCCGCGCCGCCGCCCCAAGTCGCGCCTCCTGGCGGCGCCCCGCCCGCCTCCAGCGCCGCGAGGACGCGCTCAAAGACGGCGGCGGCCGACTCCACGCCGGACGTGAGCAGCTCGAGAAGCGCGCACGCGCTCACGACGTGGCGACTCTCCGCCGAGAGGGACGGCAGCGGCGGGCTGCCAGCCTCCGGTCGCAGCAGCCCGTCGACCTCCTCGCTCAGCGAGCGCCGGGCGCGCAGCAGCAGCGGCGGAGGTACCGGCTGAGACGGCGGCAGCGCAGAAGCTTCCGGCGCCCACACCGCCGCAAGAGTTCGCAGCGCCGCCGCCGCGTCGCCGCCTCCGCTGCCTCCTGCTCCTCCCCCGCCGCCTCTGCCGTCGCCTCCGCCTCCCGCCCCTCCGAGCTCCAGTTTGGCCGAAAGGTAGGCGAGTCCAACCAGCCCGCGCGGCGAGAGCGACGCGGCGGCCGCCATGCCGATCGCCGACGAGCAAACGCGGCTCGCTTCGGCCCCCCCTCCGGCGGCGAGCGACGCGCGCGCGTACGCCGCGTACAAGGGCAAGTCGTGCGGCCGCCGCCGCAGCAGCGCCTTTGCGACCGGGCGGCAAGCGGCGGCGGCGGCGGCAATGGCGGCGGCGGAGGAGCCACCGCCAGCAGAGGCCGGGGCTGCCCTCGTTGCCCCGGAGGCAGCGGCGGTGCGCATGGCGACGTAGGCGAGCTTCGGGTCGGAGGGGAAGAGAGCGCACGCGTGCCTCAGCAGCTCCGCGCCGAAGGCTGCCACCGCGCCTCCTCCGCCGCCGCCTCCGCCGCCGCCTCCGCCGCCGCCTCCGCCGCCATCCCCTCCTCCTCCAGCTCCTCCACCTCCAGCTCCTCCACCGCCATGCCACGGTGCGGCGCCATACGAGTCGTGGAGGACGGCGAGGGGGTGGGAGGAGGGGAGGTGGACTTGCCTTGCGCCTGGCAGGCCGAGGAAGACACGGCTGGGCCAGATCTCGGCCAGACCTCGGCCAGATCTCGGCCAGACCTCGGCCAGATCTCGGCCAGATCTCGGCCAGATCTCGGCCAGATCTCGGCCAGATCTCGGCCCGATCTCGCGCCTGGCAGGCCGAGGAAGACGGCGAAGGAGAGGAGCAGCTCGAGCCTCGCCGCCGTCGAGTCGAGGCGGGCCAAGTACGGGGCCAAATCCTAGATCTCGAGGGCCAAGATCTCGCCGAGATCTGGCCGAGATACGGGCCGACGGATGGGGAGAGAGCTCCTCAAAGAAGACGACGCGCTCCGGGTCAGCGTCGGCGGCGGCGGCCTGACGCGTCGCAGAGATGGGCAGCTCTCGCTCCGCTGACAGCGCTCGCTCCTCCCGCGCCCACAGACCCGCCCGGAGCGGGCAGACGCCGGCGGCCGCTGCGGCGGCCCCCGCTCCGCCCCCCGCCCCTGCGCCGCTGTCGGAGAGGCCTGGAGGAGCCGACGCCTCCGCCTCCTCCTCCTCCTGCTGCTCCGCAGCAGCAGCAGCAGCAGCAGCAGTGGAGTTGCACCAACCGCGCGCCTTCGGCTCGCCGACGCGCGGCGCCTAGCGGACATGTCTCGGACATGTCTCGGACATGTCTCGGACATGTCACCGGCGGCTCAGCCGACGCGCGGCGCCTCCGACTCCCAAAACTCCGCAAATGCGTCGAGCCGCTCGCCCAGCGGCGCCGCGAGCAGCGCCGGCGGGCAAAAACAGTTGAGCTCGACCGCAGCCTGCAGCAACTCTTCATGGCTCACGACTCATGGCTCAATATTGGTCCATCCTCATCGGCCTGCGCCGCCTGCAGCAGCGCAGTACCGCGCTCCGAGAAGCCGGCGGCGCGCTCCGCGTACGCAGCTCGCAGCAGCAGTAGCAGCGCCCCGCGCTGGAGAGCGTCCACGGCGGAGGGCGGCTCTCCGCCCGCGGCCGCCTGGTGAAAGAACGAAGAGCTGCTCCTGGCAACTGCTGTTCTTGCTACTTGAGCTCTCTCCGCCCGCGGCCGCCTCCTCAGCGCGCCCCCTCAGGGCGGCGGCGGCTGCGGCGGCGGCCTCGCGAAGCGCCGAGACGGAGAAAGACGCGACGTGGCGAGAGGCATGGGCGAGGCTTTCCATGCGGAGCATCACCGAGCACGGGTCGCCGCGGATCGCCTCCTCCCAAGCGCTGCCCACCTCCTCCGGCTCGAGAAGCGACTCCTGAGCGCGCAGCAGCTCGACCGCCACAGCCTCGTTGCGAGGGTTGGCGGCGACAGCCCGACGCAGCACAGACACCTTGCGCTCCGCGACGGCGCCAGCCCTCCTCCCCCCCCCTCCGCCGCCGCCGCCCTCGAGCGCGCCGCCGCCGCCCTCCTCGAGCTCCGCCAAGGCCAGCCACGCGGCGACGTCCCCCGGCCTCTCCCGCGTCGCCGCGTTGAGGGTGCGCACTCTTTCGCGCGCGCCGCCCTCGCCCTCGCCCTCGCCGCCGCCGCCGCCGCCCTCTCCCTCGCCGCCGTCGTCGGACTCGTCGAGCGGCAGGAAGGTCGGCACGCCCTCTCCTGCGTCGCCTCTGCTCGCCCTCCTCCTCGCCCACCGCCTCTGCAGCTGCGTGATTCGCAGCGGCGGCCCCTCGCGTCGCCCTTCGGAGAGCGCCTGTGGGACATGTCCGGGACACGTCCGGGTCATGTCCTGGCGGCCCCTCGCGTCGCCCTTCGGAGAGCGCCTCGATGCGCCGCGGCCGCGGCGCGAAGTATCGCCGCCCCGCCCCTCGCCGCGCAAGCTTGCGGTACCTGCCAGCGAGGACCGTCTCATCTATTCATGCAATCAGAGCCGCGGCGTGGGCGCCTCCTCTCTCTGGAGCGCGTCGCCGAAATCTAGCCTCCCGGGCCGGCGCTGGCAGGTGGTCACCGAGGCGTGTGTCCCGCGTACGAGCAGCCGAAGACGGCGTTGTCAGGGTCGCCTCGCACGTCAAACCGGAAGAAGGCCTCGCCGCCGCCGCCGCCTCCCCCTCCTCCTCCTCCGCCGCCGCCGCTGCCGCCGGCGTCGGCGCCGTCGAGCCAGCGTGGCGCCACGCGGCCGCGCGGGTCATGGGTCAGCATCGCCCGGTCACGCGCCGCCATCTTGGAGACATCACTCGTCTGAGGCGCCGTCGCGTCGTCCGACTCGCCGCTCTCGTCGTCGTCGCTGCTGCTCCCTGCCCGCCGCGCACGCTTCCGCTTGTGACTCTTGCCCTTGGGATCCTTCTCCTTCTTCGGCTTTGAGCGCCTGCGCTTCTCCTTCTTCGGCTTTGGACGCGCTTCGTGCCGATCCTCGGACGGCGGCAGCGGCGGTGGCAGCGGCGGTGGCAGTGGCGGCGGCGGCGGCTGCTCCGGCGGCTCTGACGGCAGCGGCGGCGGCGGCGGCGGCTCCGGAGGCGGCTCCGGCGGAAGCGGTGGTGGCGGCTCTGGCGGAGCTGGCTTTGACGGCTTGAAGCTGGACAGGTTCAGCCAGCTGTCGGCCATGGCAAGTCGATAAAAAGAATTCTCCGAAACAAGCCCCTCTCACAGCAGACGACGTCGAATGCCGCCGTCGCCGAACCATGGCGGGCGCGCCGCGGCCGCGCGCAACCTTCGTCACAATGCCAACCGCGCGCGGCCGTCGACCGGCAAGCACACGCCTCGACTCGGACACACTGTTCCGAGGGCAAGGGAGAGGGGCTGGCCCCTAGCCCGAGAGGGGAGCTTCCGAGACCCACTACATGACCGCGCACGCATCATCCCGCGGCCTGGCGGTCGGCGGGATTGCAATCAGTCTTCGCGTGCCGCCTGTCGTTCGCTCGGGCGCCTTGGACGTCGGGGTGGCGAGCAGGGGACGCGGCTCTGAGCGCCCAGCGACGCGTGCCGGATGGAGTCCGGCCGCGGGTGACTAGGGAACTTCGCTCAGGATGTGTGGCAGTCAGTTTGGCTGAGTGTCTTGTCTTGTGGTTCTGTGTGTCGCTCCTGTGTGACCGTCATCGCCCGTCTAGCGTCCACCCATACCGCGTTGGTGTCCCAGTCGTTGGTCGGACTGTGTTTCGCCTTCCCATCAATCAATCAAGCAGACTGGCTCGGACTGGCGCTACAGTCGATAAAAAGAATTTTACAAACTGCCCAGGGACTGGCGCGCACTAAAAAGAATTTTAGCGGGGGAAGGTGGCATCCATCCCTTGGGTTGTTCTTTCTTTCTTTCTTGCCTTCTGTTTTCTTTCTTTCTTTTCTGGCGCGCACTGGCACTAACACAGGTACACCACGGGAGCCGCCTAAGCGACTCCTGCGAGGACGGCGAGGCACTTATAGCTCCGTGCAGGTGAACCTTCTTTTCTAGACGGCTAGGTAGGATTGAGAGCAGCCTCGCTCTCAATCCTAGAAGTCGATGGATTGTGAGCAGCAGTCCTCGCAATCGTAGCATCTCTGTGCGATTGTGAGCGCCTACGCTCGCAATCCTACACTACTTCTAGGATGGTCGAGCGGTCCCTCACTGGTATGTCATTGGGGGGGGTTTGGATTGTGAGGAGACCATCCCGGCGCGCTCACAAGCGCTCGCGGCTGGAGCGACTGGGAGCGCCCCTCTGTGCGCCTGCCAGCAATCCTTGGACATGGATCTTTGGTACGATTGTGAGCGCAGCCGCTCATTAGTCCTACATACAAGATGTAGGCGACTGCGAGCGCTACTGAATTGGAGGCATGCTGCTAGGATTGTGAGCAGTGCTGCTCGCAACCCTAGACTTTGCTCGGATTGCGAGCGCGCTGGTAGTAGTCGTAGGCGTCGCCAGCCACCTTGGGAGCGGAGCTGCTCGTAGTCCTAGAAGATGTATGTAGGATTGCGAGCGTAGGCGCTCACAATCGCACAGAGATGCTAAGATTGCGATGACTGCTGCTCACAATCCTTCGACTTCTAGGGTTGAGAGCGAGGCTGCTCTCAATCCTAGCCGTCTATCTAGATAGAAAAGAAGGTTTACCCTCCGTGCACAGGTGCACTCGACCCCGCCCTCGCCGCAGGCAAGCGCATTCACAATCTGCTCTGTCTGCTTCTGCAGCCCCAGCCAATTCTGGGTCCA
This sequence comes from Emiliania huxleyi CCMP1516, assembly GCF_000372725.1. Classification (NCBI taxonomy): domain Eukaryota; phylum Haptophyta; order Isochrysidales; family Noelaerhabdaceae; genus Emiliania; species Emiliania huxleyi. Next base: position 56,259 of record NW_005200689.1, on the reverse strand, counting down.
AGTCACCTCAGAGGTACTGGGCCCGCGTCGCCACGACCGACTTGGAAAGAGAGAAAATGCGCCTCCTCATTGGGAATGATCTCGTCAAACCGCCCGCCTACACCCCTGTAGACCCTCTGCATCCTTGCAATGCGTGCGAGCACCCAGCAGCAGCGCTGCGTCGCTATTGTCGACCCCATCTCGACCGGAGCCTGTGTGGCCGTGGAGGCGACCAAGCGCGGCTACGCCGTGGTCGCAGTCTGGTCGGCCGTGGTCACAAAAGACCTGCGCAACATGGTGCCGGAGCATGCAAAGGGTCTCCGATACCATGCCCAGGTGGACGAGGGAGAGTCGATCGAGGCGACGACACAGCTGCTCCGCAAGGCCGCGGCGCCGCACAAGGTCGACGCTGTCATTTGCGGCGCAGAGGTGCGCCACGCCACCGCCGCCGCTCGCCCCTCCACGCACCAAGCTGGCATATGCTCTGAGGTCACAGTATGGGTTCGGCACCTGTTCACAGCAGTGTGAAGTGCATGGCACCACCTCTCACCCCATCCCGCGCGCGCCTCTCGCAGACGGGCGTCGAGCTCGCCGACCGGCTGTCGCAGCGGAGCGGGCTGGCAAGCAACGGCACCGAGCTGGGCAACCGGCGGGACAAACACACGCAGCAGCAGGCCTCCCGCCACACCTGCCTGGCCTACCCTCCTTCCCCTCCATCGTCGCCCGCGGCCCATCCTCCCAATCCTCCTCAGGCGGTACGCGAAGCCGGCATGCGCGCCGTGCGCGAGACGCTCGGCACCGAGTGGCAGACGGTCGCTGGCTGGGTCGCCTCGGAGCTCGAGGCAAACGGCAAGGTGGTGCTGCCAGCAGCTAGACGCCTCGCCAGTGGGCAGAGAGCACGCTCGGCACCGTCTCGTGCCGCTGACGCCAGCCGTCTCCCCCGTCCCAGGTCGTCCTCAAGCCAGTCGAGAGCGCGGGCTCGGACGGCGTCAAGCTGTGCGCCTCGCTGGAGGAGTCAAAGGCACGGCCTCGACATGCTCAGACGCCTGAGCCGTGCGCAGCGTCGCATCACGCCTCCGTCCGTGAGCAGGCGCACTTCGAGACCCTCATGGGCGCGCAGCGCCGCGTCGGCGCGCAGGGCGGCGCCGTGCTGTGCCAGGAGTTCCTCGTCGGCCCCGAGTACGTCGTCGACACCGTCACCTCGGCGGGCGAGCACAAGGTGACGGCGGTGTGGAAGTACGACAAGCGGCCTTGCAACGGCGCGCGCTCCGTCCACTGCGTGGGCACTCCCCTCACACGCCCCTAGCCCACCTCCTCAACACCCCCGACAGGCGCGGCCTTTGTCTACTTTGGGATGCTTCCGGTGCCGCCGAGCGAGGCGGTGGCGCAGCGGCTGATCGGATACGTGCTGCCCGTGCTGGACGCGCTGCAGATCCGGTACGGCGCGACGCACGGCGAGGCGCGCTCGGCGTAGGGCCCGGCCCGTGGCCTCGTCGGGGAGCCTTTGCCGGAACCGGATCTCCCCCCCTTGTAGGTCATCCTGACCAAGGACGGACCGTGCCTCGTCGAGATGAACTGCCGGCCGCACGGTGGCGACGGCAACTGGCTGCCGATGGCGCGTGCTCTCACGGGCGGCTACTCGCAGGTGGATGCGCTCCTCGACGCTTTTGTTGAGCCGCAGCGCTTCGCCGCGCTGCCGCCTTGCCCCGGGACGTGGCAGGCGGCCGCGCAGGAGTTCCTCGTGGTGAGCACGCAGGAGGGCAAGGTGGCAAGCGCGCCGGGCTACGAGCTCGCGCGCAGCCTCCGCTCGTTCGTCTCGCTCGAGGCGTTTGTCAGCGTGGGCGATCAGCTCGCTCGCACGGTTGACGTCTTCACGCAGGCGGCCTCCATCGTCCTGGTCCACGCCGACGCCGCGGTGGTCACGGAGGACGCCGCCGCGCTGCGCAGGCTCGAGCAGAGCGGCGACTTCTTCACACTGGCGGTCGAGTACCCGTACCAGACGCGCGAGTCGCTCCTGGCGAGCGCGGTGGGCACGCCGACCGCCACCCGCGTCCCCCTCCCGGCTTCCGCCTCCGCCACCGGCTCGGTGCACTCCCTCAGCAGCGGGGGGCACAGCGCCTCCTTTGTCATCGACACGACCCCCTCCTCGCCGACGCTGCGCCGACCCGAGAGGCGCCCGCCGCGCGTGGTGAGGCCCGCGCTGCGGCCGTCGGGCCTCTCGGTCCCCTTTGTCGGCACAGCGGGCCGCCTCGCCCGCATGGCCCGGGTGGGCGCTTGAGGCATGGGGTGGCACAAGAGTCCACAGCGCTGGAGACCCCCCCGGATCGCCGCCGAGGGGCTTGTGCATATGTGCGGGGTGCAACCCTGGTGCAACCATCGCGGCACACTGCTTTACTCGACTGCATACTGCGGAGCGGGGGTCGGTGGGTATGAGCGGGTGACTGCTCGTCTCTCTGGTCTCCGCCCTCCCCGCTCCCCCCCGGAGGTGTGCCGCGGCGCGCCCGGATCAGGAACGCGATTTAATAAATAAAAACGGACACCTCTACTAGGAGATGGGTAAAAAGGAACAGGTCCCCTCCCGTGCGATCTTTGTGCAGGGTTCTTTGTGGGTGTGGTCGGCGAGGCGCTCTAGTAGCCGGGGTCGTGTCCTCCCGATGGGGGCGCTAGCACTAGCCGTCTTCCACATGGTCCCGCCTCGGGTCCCTGCTGCTCCTAATTTCTTCGTACATCCTCCTGCTGATCTCCGCAACGTCCTGCTCCCTCACTCGGCTCGTCTCGCCCTGCGCGTCCCTGCTCCGCGCCTCGCCCCCCCGGCATCTCGCGTCTCTGCTTGCGTGCGATAAATTTTTACTTTATTGCAGTACATTGATTTCCGTCTCTTTGTGTTTTACGGTGTGACTCGCCCCCCCTGCCTGCCTGCCGCTCCCGTCCGCCACACACGAACGTCTGTGTCGTCGGCACCGACACGTGGGTGCACGCGGCCGAGAGAGACGCGCCCGCTCGCCGCGCGGGTGGCACCGCTGATAGGGGCCCCCACACCCTCCCAATAGAGAATAGCTGAACCGCGTTGATGGCGGCGATGGTTCCTCACCACATGTGTAAGACATGGCTGTTGGAAGCCGAGACGCACACTCAAGATGTTGGGACAGCGCGACGTGCCCGTCAGATCCCTATAGGCACTTGCGCCTCGGAACTTAGACCCTTTCTTCACGCCTTGATGTCGTCGATGGGGTCAATGTCCATGCCCGGAACACGGCTCAGCCTGTTGTCGATTTCTGAGGCGGCAGGGTGGCGCGGGAAGCGGAAGGTGAGAGCGGCGGCGATGACGGCTCAGAGGCGGCCTCGCCACCCCTCGCGGCCCCGTCCGCCCTCGCCACCGTCAGCACCCGGCAGGGGAGGGCCACCTTTGCCGTACTTGAGCAGCAGCGGACGCAGCAGCATGGAGTAGGCCATCTTGGCGCCTGCACGAAGCGTGTGCAGGCAGTTGGCACACAAGGAGCCACTGATGGATGTGGAATGAGGCGAGGAAGGAGGAGGGCGGTACTGGGGCACCGCCGCAGAAGGCAAGGAAGACTAGAACGCCAAACATGATCTCGCCGTAGAAGGGGATGATGAAGGAGACGTAGGAGCAAATCTGTGCCGGCAGAGAGGCAGGGATGATGGCAGTCGGGGGATGGCGGCGCAACCCGCAAACTCCAAACAGCAGCTCACCGACTCCACCAGGGAGAAGATCGAGTACACGAACCAGAAGGTCAGCCACTTGGTGTCATCCTCAGTCGCTTCCGACTCGAGCGCCTACCGTGACGCGCAAGGGCTTGTCACACTGCGGGGTGTCCCCGCAGCGTTGAATGCGAAGGGATGCAATCGTAAATGTTGTTGTGCCGTGAGGCTAAGAATGTGGGCGCGAGGCGGAGCGCCTTGAAGGACAAGTACCCGCACAGCAGGAGCAGGATGTGCGTCGCGAGATCCATGATTACGCCCGGAATCATCGCTGCTCTGCTCTTTGGTTGCCGCTCGTCCGTCCTCTAGTGCGGCCCGACTGCGATGAACGGATCAACGGATCCAGCCACGAGAAGAAACGCTGCGCCAAAGTCCGATTCCAGGCCGTTCTGTCGAGGCCAAGGTGGGAAGCTGTCGCTCCACTGGTCCCCCGGGTTAAATAAAAGAAAGAAAGTGCATTTTAACGCGCCTCACGCCAGCGCAACCTCAGACTGCAGTAGCGCCAGCTGCAGCGCCAGCGGCCCACCACCCATGCGGCCGTCCATGGCTGGCCAGCCACATCAGCGAGTTCGCCACCCGCCGCCGCCCGGCTACACGGTGCCGCTGCCGCCTGCAGGCTCCGCGCCGCCAGTGGCCGGATGGGCGCCCCATCCGGGCGGGCACCCCATGGGTCGGCCACCGCACAGTGGCCCGCCGCTGGGCCCGCCGCTGGGCCCGCCCGGCGCTCCACCGCTCAGACCCGGGTTCCAGCGCCCCTTTGCCCCTGCGATGATCGGGGGTGGTGCAGCGCTCGGGGTCCCACTCCGCCCGCCAGTGCAGGAGCGCGACCTGGCAATCGCCTCCGCAGTGGCCACCGCCGCTGCCAAGGCGGCGTCAGAGTGGGACGAGGCCGAGTCGCGGAGGGCGAAGGACGCCAAGATGGCTGCGCGCAGGGCGGCCGACGAGGCGGCAGAGGCGGTGGAAGCGCAGGCGAAGCTGTGCGAGGAGGCGGATGCCGCGCTTCGGCAGGCGGTGGCCAAGCTCGAAGAGCTCGAGCGCGTCAAGCAGCAGGCGCACACCGGGCTGCCGATGCTCCACAGCGGCACCGCGAAACGCTGGAACCCGCAGAAGGGGTTCGGCTTCATCGTGCCGCGCGGGGGCGAGGGGTCCGACCTCTTTTGCCACACAAACGACATCTTGGACGGCGTTCGGCTGCCGGACGGCGCCCCGGTGCGCTTTGTCCAGTGCTTCGACGAGCGCAAGCAAAAGTACTACGCGGCCGAGGTAACGGGCGGCGCTCCGGCGGCCGAGCCCGAGGCGGGGGAGGAGGAGAGCAGGGGCGACGGAAAGGCGGGCTCAGGGTGGCAGAAGCCGAAGCGGCAGCGCGCGCTGGAGTGACGACGACGTCACGTTCTATTCTCTACCAATCCGGTTTGTGCGGCCTTCCGATCCCCCCCTCCCCCATCCTTTTGTCAGTACTTTTATCCCATCTGCCATCTTCAATCCACAATCGACACGAATGGCCAGACTAGTTATAGAAACCTAGATGCACTTGGAGCACTTGGAGTGCAGCTGGCAACCTCACACCCAGGGCCGGGGAGCTAAGAAGCGCGCACCCAGCGGGCCGGATGCTCGGGTATCGGGTTACGGCGCGGGCTACGGCCCTACATAGACCGCTAGCGCTACAGGCTACACTGATCACTGTACACAGAGAGTACAAGTTGGGCCTACAAAGTCTGAAGAGTGAAGTCCAAGTGCCAAGTCGCAGTGGAGAGAAGCAGAGTACACGACAGTGATAAGAGTTCCATAGCCGGTATGCATCAATGCTTGCACGGTACCCCGCTACCCGCGGCTCTCAACCCCCATCGCGTCGTCTCGCCGCCTGTACCTCCCGCGTCCCGCCGCCCTCAGCCACGGCGACCGCTGGCGCCACGCGCCTCGCATCGCGCCGACGGCTCGTCTCGCTTCGGGCAGCATGCTGCCCACGCGCAGAAACACGTGCGAGTGCGCGATCGTCGGGATGGAGCGAAGCGGCGGCACGTTTTGGAAGCAAACGAGTGGCACATCGGATGGCGACGCCTCGCCTTTGATCTCACGCGCAACGAGCGCCCTCGCGACCGCAGCCTCCGACGCTGGGTCCAGCTCGGTGTCGCCTGGCGTTTTATTCGGATGATGCCACAGAATCCAGTGCTCGATCCCGTCGTCGAGCAGATATGGTGCCAGCGACGGCTCGAGCGCGCTGCCGCCGTGCCATCGGACGTACCGTACGACGTAGTCCGCGTTCGAGATCCGGCCGTGCTCAATACACCAACGTTTGTACCGATCGTACATGGCGTTGCCGTTTGGTGACCGGCCCGGGTACTCGCCCGCGGCGTAGCGCGCCGACTGATTGGCCGCGTGCGCCTTCAGGTCCTCCCACGAGTACGGCCTGTGCAGCGCGCAGCGGCCGGACACGATCCGGCCGCGGCACCCAGCCTGTGGCGCGGCGATTGCTATGGCCAAGGGCGCCGTCAGCCAGCGGCACATGCCTCTGCAAGATCTTGAAGACCCCTCGAGAATTCTTGTCGCGGACGCCTCCACCTCCAAGCCCTGATACAACAAAAAAAGACATGCCTAGACCGGAAACTCGAGCGAGCCCAAGCAGCGCCGGGATCCTCTCCACCGTGATGCTCCTCGCCATCATCGTCACCACGACGTGTCAGCTGCGGACGGGCGTCGCCCACGACCCCCATGCATCGAGCTCTTCTTGCCGTCGGCTCTCCTGCGTGCCGGCACAGAGCTCCGTGCCATCCCTCCAGCGTGATCGTGACGAGTGTATCGCTTTGACGGATCGACCGTACTTGTTATCAAGACTGACATGACGTACACAGTGACACGTCAGACGACACATGCTCTCCCACCCGCGCCGGGCCGCAAAACGCTCTCGACGAGAGCCACAAATAGCCGTCCGCACAGCAAGCCGCTCGGTCGATCACGTTGCTCGCTCGATGCCGGCGAACCAAAAAAGCACGATTCTCAAGTTGGGCCCTCCCCCCCAATGAACACACAGTGAGGGAGGGCGAGACGATCGAGGGGTCCCGTACCATGCGGAATCGACCCTATCAAGTGCTCAAGTGCTCAAGTGCTCAAGTGCAAGCCTCTCTCACTGCAATAAAGAAAACAAGTCGCACGCGCTCCAATCAGCAAAATGCGTTCCGGGCATTTGAACGCGACCCTCGAGGGCGAAGACATTGGCTCTATGGCTCAGACTGGACTCCTCTTGGTCCCTTCTCATCTGATGCCCTAGGCCACACCTGGGCCTTACCTGGGGTTCTAGGGGCCGGGCAGGGTTTGCCCCCCGAAAGTGGCCCGGGGAACCTTAACGCGTTCTAAGCATTTTTCATTGGAATCTGAGGAATCTCTCTACTCTCTCCCTCTCCCTCTCCCTCTCTCTCTCTCTCTCTCTCTCTCTCTCTCTCTCTCTCTCTCTCTCTCTCTCTCTCCCTCTCTCTCTCAGTGTGTGTGTGTGTGTGTGTGTGTGTGTGTGTGTGTGTGTGTGTGTGTGTGTGTGTGTGTGTGTGTGTGTGTGTGTGTGTGTGTGTGTGTGTGTGTGTGTGTGTGTGTGTGTGTGTCCACCTGATAAGACGTTTGAGGGGGATCGGGGGCTGTGGATGTAGGCGCTCGCTTTATCACGCTCGGCCAATAAGACGCCTGATAAGACGTTTGAGGGGGATCGGGGGCTGTGGATGTGGGCGCTCGCTTTATCACGCTCGGCCAATAAGACGCCTGGCCACCAACACAGCGTCCATGCTCCTTCGCCTCGTCGCCTCGTCGCCTCCGCATCAGCAGCGGCTCGTTGAGCAGCCACCACTGCCCCCCCCCACCGCTAAGCGGCAGCAGCCGCGGCCGCGGCCGCCGCAGGGGCAGTGGCTGTCGCAATACGCGCAGTCGCAGGAACCACCAACCAACCCGGCGGCCGAGTCGGCCCTCGTCGAGATGGGGTTTGCGCTCGCTGACGCGAGCGAGGCGCTCTACCGCTCGGGGAACGACATTGCTGCCGCGGCGGCACTGCTGGCCGACCGCGCTGCCACGACACACAGTCGTTTCTAGTAGCAGCGGGGTGCGCCCGATAGCGCCCTGGACCCACTGCCGCTCGGCTTCGCCCTCGTCCGGCGCACTGCCCTCTCCCTCTAGCGCCCCCTCCCCTCCTCCTCACTCTGTCTAGTAGAGCTCCGAGTGTTCAGTACGAAGGCCCTTGTGCCCAGTGTCTACCGTTATAGAGTCCTACATGACGCGCGATGCAGGATGCTGCGGCAACCGAAATGCACGCATGGGCATGCTGTCGAGTGTCGTGTGCGACGATGATCGATGTATCTTGTATCAGCTCCGTAATTGGTAGTTAATGTGACCTCCTAATAAAAATGCCTACGCGCACGACACTTACACACTCGAACCAGTCAGTGGTGGTGGGGGTGGGTGGTGCAGCTGCAGGGGGCAAGGGGGGGTGTGGGGTTGAGCTTGAGGCTCAGTTGCTCAGATACGCGTCATGCACGACCCATGGGCATGCGAGCCGGGAGGGGGAGGAGGAGGAGAGAGAAACTCCGCACCGCCTCCGTCACACACAAACGCGCATGCCCGCGCCGCTGACAGGGGTCGCGAAGCGTGTCGCCGAGCAGCGGCGGCCGGCGCCATCGGCAGCGGCGGCAGCGGCGGCATGTACGCGGCGCGCTGCGTCTCAGCTCATCGATCGTGCGCCCGCTCTCCAACGTCGCCGAGATCCCTGCCTCGCCTGCCAGGAGCGGCGTCGAGCTCCTCGCTGGGCAGGTGCGCGGGTAGAGCTCTCCACCATTCTCTGCCGCGATGCATCCCGGCTGCTGCGAGCACGGCGCCGCCCGGTGCGCGCGACATGACCCCTGCCGTTCCCGCGCACGCAGGTCACCGAGGAAGGAGGTGGACAAAAGCAAGACATATGAGCGCGCGCCCGCCGCCGCCATGCAGCCCTGCCCCTTCCCGCCGTCGATTTCGTCGCCGTCCGTGCGCGCGCCGCCGTAGGTTCACTCCGCCGCCGCCGTCGCCCCCACTTCCGCCGCCCCCGTTTTGCGCCTCGCCGCCGCCGCCGTTCTCCTTTTTCCCGCCGCCCGCGCTTCCCTCAGTCGCGCGCGCGTGCGGCTCGCCTGCGTCGCCGCCGCCCCCCCTCTCGCCGCCGCTCCCCTCACAGCCTCGTACAAGGGTGCCGCCGTCGGCGCCACAGCCGTCGTTGGTTCGCTCAAACGGTGACTCTACCCCATCCCCCTCTGTACTCCCCCACCTTCTTCAGAACCAAATCCTCACCCCCCCCCCCCACTGCTCCCCGAATCAGGTGCCATCGCCACGTTTCCGTCGGATGAATTATGTGGAATCGTACCCCTCGGTGGTTTCCAAACCTGTTCAAAAATGGACGCTTACAGAAATCGGCAAAAATTCAACCGTCACAACAACATCATTGCGAGAGACGAGGAGTGACTCTTGCTCAAAGTGCACAAAGGGTGGCGCGATTTCGGTTGAAATTCGCGTCACCACTCGCCGCCTCTCGCCGCCGATCGATGACGGAGAGGAAGACCGAACTTCGCCCCAACTGCGAAACGATTGCGATTGGCGTTGGCCTGAAGGACTTAACCCGTTGCTGAATCTCGATGCACACCTTTCGCTGCGAAATTGGGAGCTCAAACCAGGTCATGTCGCCCCATTGCGGCTTGTCGGAACACACCTTTCAGTGCGGCATTGGGCGCTGGAAGGAAATCAAGTTCAGCTGATTTCAAACGCTACCCGATACTACTACTCAGCTTCGTCTTGGGCTAGCCATAGATACCTGCTTCTTGATGAGCGCACGGAGTACTTTGAGTGGCTCTGCACCGTTCGATCACGATGCTTCGGATTGCCACCGGGCTTGGTCTCCCTCGGCGGCAACTCTGCATTTCTCAGCGGCTACGAAGCGTAGAGCCGACCGGGAGGAAGCCGGGGAAGACGACTCCGAGGAGGACGAAACACCAGTGGAATCCCGCCGTCAGCTGTAATTGGGGACAAGGCTGACGTCGGGCAGCGGCAGATCATCACAGAATGGAAGGGCCGGAACTTGTCCCTCGAGAAACAAAGGTTCAACAAGACGGTGCAGCACTACCGTGGGCGTGTGGAGCACCGAGCCTGTCAAGCAAAACAGGCCGTGTGGGGTGTGGGTGTCACGAGGACAGACGTCCACGAAGACGGTGGACGGACGCAAACTCCTTATCCGATTCACACTCACGGCTGTCCTACTGGTTATATAGAAAGTCGGCCGTCTGCGAGCCCCCGGCTCGCCGACGGCGAGAGAGATGCCACGAGGGGTCGCGGTGGCGTCCATCGCCAGGCTCCCTAGCTCAACCGACGACCCTTCGGGATCGACGGCCGATCGTCATTCATTGGCCAGGTAGTGGACAACCGTATATGGCTCTGTGCACTACGTGGCGACGCGTGGCTCGTTCACCCTGCTTGCCGCGGTCATGAAGATCGCGGCGCACATGGTTCTGGGCTCCAGGAGCGTATGAAGGGACCTATAGGTATGATGTGTTTGGCCCGTGGCCGGTGTGCCCGCCGCGCATCGCCGCGCCGCCCAGCCGTGCAGCCTAGCCAGCCGGAGGCCGGGGCCGCAAATGTCCCAGCCGCGCCCCCGAGCGAGGCCGAGCGAGGCCGAGCGAGGCCGAGCGAGGCCGAGCGAGGCCGAGCGAGCGGTCCCGAGCGGTCCCGAGCGGTCCCGAGCGGTCCCGAGCGGTCCCGAGCGGTCCCGAGTGGCCCCAGAGCACCCCAGAGCACCCCAGAGCCTACCTGAGAGCCCACAGCCGCTTGGCAGGCACCTGCCCGAGCCTGTTTCTTGTAATGACTAACATCCTGAGAGCGCGCCGCACTTGGAGCACTTGGAGTGCAGTTGGCAGCCTCACATCCAGGGCCGGGGAGCTAAGAAGCGCACCCAGCGGGCCGGATGATCGGGATCGGGTTACGGGCAAGAGAGCCCTAGCCCCGGGGGTGCGCGTTCGCAGGAAAAGGGCCGTAAAGTAAACACGGGTCTCCGAGGGTTAGTTCCGTGTACCGGGTTTCCCCTTAACTGCAGAACGCCCCCTCTACTCGGAGCTAACGGACACACAACACTGTACTCCACGTACGTACACGGATACGCCTCATATGCGCCCGCCCGACTCCGGTCCCAGAGTCCCTTCCTTCGCCTGTCGGGGCGAGCCCTCGGCTCGTCCCGGCCCCTTGCTCGCCTTCCGGGCGTTACCAGACTGCCTCCGCAGTCGTTTCTGATGCCTCTTCTTCGGCTGTGGCCTCGACTCCGCTTCGCCGGCTGGTACCGCAGCCTCCGAGAGCGTCGCCGGCCGGGGTCGCCCCGGGCGAGGACGGTGGCATTAAGTCACACCCACTTCCACCCCCGGGGGGTCGAGCCCGCTCTCCCTGGTCGGCGAGTCGTGCCCGCACCCGCGGCCTCTCTATTGTCCTCGGCTCGCCCCCCCCCTCCGCCGGCTCCTCCTCAGGCTCGGGGAGGCGCGGCCCTCCCTGTCGGAGATCACGGTGACCCAGGCCCCATTTTTTCATTTTTGCGTAGCCCACACCACGTGACGTTGTCACATCACGATGCCCAGCAACGATGGCAAGATGGAGGTCCGCCGCCGCCATCCCGCCGCGCCCGCCTCGTACAGCGCCACCATCAGCCCTACCAGTCCCGTCGCCACCGCCCAGCCTGATCACGCCACCCGGAGATATCCACTCATCGCCATCGCGAAGACGTTGATGACAGCCCGGGCCTGCCACGCCTCTGCTCCCGCCCCTCACATTCACCGCCCGCGTCCGGCAGCGCACCTACATCATGATCAAGCCCGACGGCGTGCAGCGCGGGCTGATCGGCGACATCCTCAAGCGCTTCGAGCAGAAGGGCTTCCAGCTGCTCGCGGCGAAGCTGATGACGCCCTCGCGCGAGCACATGGAGAAGCACTACGCCGACCTTGCCGGCAAGGGCTTCTTCAAGGGCATGATCGACTACATGATGACCGGCCCTGTCTTCTGCATGGTGTGGGCGGGAGATGGCGCTGTCGTCACCGGCCGCAAGATGCTCGGCGCGACCAAGCCCTCCGAGAGCGAGCCCGGCACCATCCGCGGCGACTTTTGCATCCAGATCGGCAGGAACATCTGCCACGGTAAACCGCCTCAGCCGAGACCTGGCCGAGATCCCGAGATGCCGCCGAGATTTGCCTTGGCGAGGAGAAAGACGTCGCCCAATCCGCTGATTCTGCCGACTGCCGGAGGCCTCGTGCGGAATGCGTTTGATCTTCTTTCGACTGACTCCCGCCCCCTGCGCGCGCGCGCGCCACCCGCCGCTCCCCTTCGCCGCACCGGCAGAGAGAGGAAGCGAGAGCGGGAGGGTGAGACGGCAGAGGACGATCCACAAGGAACGGCCAGCGTAGCTCCCAACAAAGCGCTGACGACCATCCTACAAAGGGCCACCACCCATGGACCGATGCCACGCCCCCCCCCCCCCCCAGCACCCTCCTTGATGCGCCTCTCCCCTCCCCCTTGGGCACGCGGGGATGTGACCAGATGCAGACGCGGGCCCCCAGCCGTCCCGCGCTGACGATCCAACCCATCACCATTTTTCACCTAAGGGTACCCCCCCCCCCCCCTCCTCCTGCGTCCCTACCCCCCCCCACCCTCCTCCTGCGTCCCTACCCCCCCACCCTCCTCCTGCGTCCCTACCCCCCCACCCTCCTCCTGCGTCCCCCCAGCCCCCTCCTCCTGCGTCCCCCCACCCACCCAGCCCCCGCCCCTCCGCCCCCGCCCCTCCGCCCCCGCCCCTCCGCCCCCGCCCCTCCGCCCCCGCCGCTGCCGCGCCCCTGCCCCACCGCGCGTGCGATGAGGTCACCGCATGAAGAGATGTATCCGAGTCAACCCTTGCGGAAAGACGCTGTCAGTATCGCTAACTGAGCACGCCAGCACACCCCCCCCCCCCTCCCCCCTCACCCCCCCGGCCCCGGCCCCGGCCCGCCCGCAGGCTCCGATTCGGTCGAGAACGCCGAGAAGGAGATTGAGCTCTGGTTCCCCGAGGGTGTCTGCTCCTGGACCTCGCACAGCCAGGGCTGGATCTACGAGTAGAGAAGTTGCGGCAGGCATAGAGAACCTCGAGGAGAGGAGAGGAACTGCGAGTAGATCAGATTAGATCGCCGTGCACGTCGGCAGCGAGCCCCTTCACATTGTTCAAAAATAACACTTTTCACTTTTTTGCAAAATGTTTTACCCATCTCACAGTAGATGTGTCCGTTTAATTTATTTATTTGTTCCAAAATGTTCGATACTTTCTGGGGCGGGGGCGCGGGGGCGCTGCCGCTGCGGCCATGTGCACGAAATGCACCAAAGCGCAAAGGCTTAAAAGTTAAGGCGATTTAACACGCCCCACCGGGTCTCAAGGTGTACAGAAGCGGGACACTCAAACACATCAAACGACCGCGATGTACGTGTGCGCTGCGTTTGTGTGGCGTCGAGCACAGAGAGGCGCAAGCGCCGGCTGCGAGCGGGGGCGGTCGCGAAGGGTGGTGACACCGCACAGCGAGAGCGAGCCGCCGCCCGAGAGGGCACCAGCGGGGCGGCCGCCGCTAGGGGGGCGGTGCTGCTCGCGCCGGCGCTGCTGCTGCATCGGGCCCCGGAGCAGGCGACAGCCGCTACTGCGCCGTCGGGTCGAGCTGCTTGCGCATCGCCGCGCACTCGGCCTCCAGGCGGAGGCACTCGGCCTGTTCACAGCTCGAGCGCGTGAAGACGCCTCCCGCCCCTCGGGGGCAAATCTCGCCCACAACCTCGGCCGATCCCCGTCGTGTCTCGGTCGTGTCTCGGCCATCTCTCGTGCAATCTCGGTGCAATCTCGGCTCTCATGCAATCTCGGCGAGTCTGGCGCCTCGATCTGCAGGTTCTTCTTGACGCCCCCCACCCACCCCGCCTCGAGCCGCGCCAGCTTTGGCTGCAGCTCCACCTGCTCCTCCTTGCGGCTGCGGTTGACACCGTCCACTTCTTGCGACAGCCCCGCCGCCTCGGAGGCGAGCCTCGAGCTCGCTCGCTCGAGGTTGGAGAGGTGCGCGAGCCATTGGTTGGCGCCGTGCTGCTGCAGCAGCTCGAGGTTGTCGAGCCGCGTAGCCTGGTGCTCGAGCTGCGCCTGCGCGTTCCCGACGCTCCTCTCCCACGCCATCGGGTCCTGCTGCTTTTGCTTTGGCGGAGGGTCGAGCTGATACCTGCTCACGTCCATGGTCGGCATCGGCTCTTGGGCGTTGACCCGCAGCCACTCGGCCTGGGGGGGGGGCGGCGGCGGCGGGGGGGGGGGGGGGCTCCGGCTTGCCCACATCGGGGGCGGAGGCTGCAGTCTCCCTCCCGGAGCAGAGGGGAGGCGAGGGAGGGAGGGAGGATGGCCGCGGGCGGGCCTGGAGCATCGGGTGGTTGGCAAAGTCTGGCTCGGCGGCGGGGAGGTGGGCGAGGGCGTCCGGCCGCGGCGCGAACGTCTTCAGCTCCTCCGCGATCAGCCTCTCCACCTGACAGGGGAGGAAAGCGATGGCGGCGACAGGCTGCGGCGGTGCGGGTGGCGGCGGTGCGTGTGGGCGGCGAGGTGCTGGGAGTGCCAGCGAGAGAGGCGGCGGCGGACGCGCGGCGGCGGCGGTCGCCAGTGTGAGGGCGGCGACGTTGGCTGGCGGCGGCGCGGTGTGCAGCGGAGGCAAGCGGTGGCGGCGGCGGCGGCGCCTCGGCACGCATCGCGGGTTCGTTGTACTGCCCGTCGATGTAGGGCAGCGCGTCGATCTCGACGCGCGGTGCGCGGAGCATGGGCGGAGGATCGTCGGAGGCGCCAGCTTCCATTGCAACGCAGCGGGCGAGTAGAGGCAGCACACGCACGCTCTCTCAACCAGGCGTGCGACGGGGAGAATTTACTGCGCGTCGAAGGCGATGAAGCCCTCTCTGACTGGGGCCCGCCCTCCACAGCCGCGGCAGCGACAGCCGCATCCGCCGGAGCCATTATCAGTCCAGTTCGCGGCGAATTATCGTACAATGGAAGAAACTTGTTTCTGTTAAGGTACCCACTTACGTTTTAGCAGGGGGGCCAAGAACCCAGAACAAACATCCGGGCAACTCAGAATCAAAGTCGGGCGTCCGTCCTCAATGCGGCTCGCGCCTCTCGGCAAGCTCGACTGCGGCTGCGACGCTGGGTACTGCCCACAGATTACGTGCCGATTGCTGCAGGACAACGACGAGGAGTCAAAGCCTGGAGCCGTGAGGGAGGGGTGTAGAGGATGTAGAGTGTAGAGCGCTGTAGAGCTGTAGAGCTGTAGAGCGCTGTAGAGCTGTAGAGCTCTACATCCGCCGCGGGACGAAGCGCCTGCATTGTAGAGCGATGTAGAGCGCGATTTTGTTGTAGAGTTTGTTGTAGAGGCTCTACAGCAAAACCGCGGGAAGGCAGTGACTCAAAGAGGTCGAGCCGCGCTAATGGGGTGTCTCCGAGCTTACTGGAGCTCTGATGGACGGCCCTGACTATCCCTGACACACAGAGAGTCACTCTGACGGCACACAACACCCTATAACTGCGTCATGACCAGCATGCCATGCGTCGCCGGTGCCGCATTCGTCGCAGTGCTTCTGTAGCAGGCGGTGGACTGTCGGCTGCGAGGACGGTCGCATTTGCGCGAGGCGAGGCGAGCATTGCTGCGCGTTGCATGCGCCATGACTCGCGCCAGCGCTTGCGGGAGCTCCTGGCTGAGCGTTGAGTCCAGGCGAGTTGCGCTGGCCACGATCGCTACGCCGAGCCGAGCTGACGCGCCGAGGCGCCGGCCAGTCGCAGCCGTGAGGCATGCCACAGCAGCAGAGGCACCTGCCACCCATTGGGCGGGCAGACAGAAGGCCAGGGCAGCACTGGCAAGTGCAACGCGCCTCATGTCGGAGAGCGACCGTGCCTCGTTCGCCGCTTTTGATGTAGAGTTTGTTGTAGAGATTTCACGTTGTAGAGCGCCTCTAAATCGCTCTACAACGCAGGCGCTTCGTCCCGCGGCGGATGTAGAGCTCTACAGCTCTACAGCGCTCTACAGCGCTCTACAGCTCTACAGCTCTACAGCGCTCTACACTCTACATCCTCTACACCCTCCCTCAGGCCTGGAGCAGATGACGCAGGCTCCCGGGAGTCGACCAGCGCGGCGGAGGATGCAGTGCTGCCAGATGACGATCCCCCCTCGGAGGGCCGGACTGAGGCGTCGAGGGCCCCGCTCTTTCCTTCGCATAGCGGCCACTCTTCGGATCGCTGGTCGAGCGACCCGGGGGATGCGCCCGCGCGCCTGACCCAGGCGCGAGAAACGAATCTGCGAGGCGCGGCCGCTTATGCGGCCCGATGGGGAGGAGTGGGGCGGACTACGGGGATCGGCTACTTACACCGCCCTTCCCTGCAGCGAGCCCCCTCCAACCCACCCGCGCTAGGTCTCGGGTTTGACGCATGGGGTCACTCCCGCGAAACTCGTGTGTTTTGCGCACATCCCTTCCGCTGCCGCCGCAACAAAGGATATCCCCTCGAGAAAAAGGGTTTAAAGAAACAAAATAAAAGTTTTCAAAAGGGGCGCAAGTTACGCGGCGAGGGAAAAGGGAGCAAAGGGAGAACCTCACCCCCTAAACAAGACAAGGTACCGCCTCGAGCCGCTCGAGGTACCGCAGTTAGTACCGCCCCAAAACAGTGCTGCTTTTCGGCCGAAATGGCCTCTTGACGTCCCGCTCCTCCGGGCTTTCCAGGATGACAGAATTGGCCTTCGCCAGACTGGGGACTATTGTGCGCCTCGGCGAGGCGGTTCCGAACATCCCGGTCGACAGCTGCCGCCCCGCCTGCGGCGTGCCGCCCCGCATGCTGCGGCTCAGCTTCAGGTGAGTTCATCTTGCCGGCGGTACCCGACGCTGCTCGAACGGCAGTTGTCGACCGCCGGCAGTTGACCGGCAAGATGAAGTCCACCACGCTCGCAATCGGGATGTCCGGAACCGCCTTGCCGAGGCGCACAAACAATAGTCCTCAGTCTGGCGAAGGCCAATTCTGTCATTCATTCATCCTGGGCCGCCGCTTACATCTCTCTCTCGACCGGTACCTCGCTTGGGCGGTACCGGGCAAATGCCGGTACCGCGCTCAAAAACCTGCGGTACCCGAGAGTGGTACCTTGTCTTGTTTAGGGGGTCACCCTAAAAACGCGAAAAACAAAAGAAAAACAGAAACAGGGAAGAAGACCTCGTGAGCATCCTACCGGCTAGCACACAATCTACATAGATTGCCGACATGAGCGAGCCAACCGATGGAGAGGCGCTGGAGTGGAACTCACTACGAGACAGCCTGAGCCGCATCCAAGAGGCGACCACCAACCTCGTCGCCGTGTACTCTTCGGCGCCGAGCGAGGAGGCGTGCTGGGCTGGCAAGCAGGCGCCTGCGTGCGATCCGCATGGCCCGGCCACCGCCCCCTGCAGCCGTACCGCCCCATCGCCGCTTGCTGCAGGCGCAATCGGCCTCCAAGTACGCCGCGACGGGATCGGCGCTCAACCTCGTCCTCGCCCTGCTGCTGCTGACGCAGATCGCTTGGCCGCTTGTGCGGGCCAAGACAAACGACGAGGTGGTGCCCGGCGGCGGCGGCGGCGGAGGAGGAGGAGGAGGCGGCGGCGGCGGCGGCGGCGGCGGCGGCGGCTTGCTGCGCCGGCTTCCAAGCCTGATGGCGACCGAGTCCGCTCACGCGCAGCCCTGCATGCACTGCCCGCCATTTTTCACCCGCGTCGTTGGTGCCAAGGCGGGCTTCGTCGCCGGCCTGCTCGCGGCTGGCAAGTCTCCCTCCTCCCTCCTCGCCACGAGCCTGCCTCTGACGCGCCAGGTTAGCTCTTGCGCCGCCCTCTCCGCCCACTCTTGCTTTGAAGAGACTACTTGCTTGGAAGAGACGCCGAGACTCTACGGGTGCTGCCGCGCAGCCAAAAGGCCGGACGACCGACGCCCCAGCCCCTGACTGCCCTGCGATCGCCGCATTAACACCCAGTATTACTTGCCATCGCCGCAGACGGCCTTCGCTTCGACCCACCGCGGAGGTGAGATGACCCGAGATTGCCCGAGATGACCCGAGATTGACCCACCGCGGAGCTCGCGAGAGAGAGAGAGCGCGAGAGAGAGAGGCCGCGCCCGGGGAGGGACACGTCCACGACACGTCCACGACACGTCCACGACACGTCCACGACACGTCCACGCCCGCCCCCCTCGCCCTGCAGGCCTCTCGCTGGCGCACGTGGCACCACCTCGCGGCACCGGCGGCGCGGGGGAGGCTCCTTCTGTCACACTCCCTCCGCCGACCTGGTCGCCGCGCGCCTTTGGCCGCTCGCCTCTCCCCCGCGCCGCGCTACTGCCGTCGAAGGCCGGCGGCGGCGCGGCGCGCCGCGCGCTACTGCCGTGATGCAGCCGGCGAGGGCGCGCTTTGGCCTTTGACGCCACGGCGGGAAGAGGTGTCGCGTCTCGCGTCCTGCTGCTGCATGTGCATGTCCATTGCACCTTTTGCTGCTTGCTCTGCGTGTCGTCGTCGGGGCGTGAGAGCGCGGGTTGATGTGCATTGGTGCCCCCCACGTGCATTGCCCGGGGTCGCCTCTCGCGTAGTGCCCCCGATTGTGGCCCCCCGCCGCCGCGGGTCGACGCGGAGATCCGTGGCACTACGTTTTGCTCGCGGGGAAAGTTGTAGAGATTGGCGGCTTCTTTAGTCTATTCTTATTTTCTGGAGTCCTCTGCGCACTAACACTGGACACTCAAACAGTATCTCTCTCTCAGCGGAGGAGAGAGACACAAAAAACTGGTCGCGGCCCCGAGAGAGGAGATATACGCTCTATATATGCAGATGGATGATGGTTGCGTTGCGCGATGGCACAGAGGCACACGCATCGCGAACGCGATAACACACTCGCGAGACGTGGGTGGGCGACGCTGCACTTCGATGCACTACTACGGTTATTTTCGTTGTCTCGCCCACCCATGTGCGTTGTTATCTAGTCAGTGGGGCCTGTGCCCCCCCCGCCCCACCCGCCGCGGGCCCGCCGCGCCGCCGCCGCGCCGCCGCACGCCGCCGCCCTGAGACCACTCCCTTGTTTTCTGTCATTTAAATCGCCAGCTCGCTCGCGGTCTCCTTGGCACGAGTGCGTGAGAGAGGGGGCGCCCGTCCCCGTGGCCGGTGGCCCATCAAACCGCGGGGTGGGGGGGGGGGGGGTCTGTGTAGGCCGACGATATAAACAATAGAAGGAGGACCGGAGGAATAACTCTGGCCACCACTTGAGACCTCCACTATTCACAACCAGAGCCTCTGGCCAGGCAAAGAAGAGCTAGCTGGGGGTATGAACACAGGGTGTGGTGGGGGTATGAATGCAGGGGGGGGGGGTTGAGGGGAGGCAGGTGCGATAAGTGGAAGAGCACAGGGAGTATGCGGAGAGGCAGCTCCTTCTGGCTGAGGCTGCGTGTAATGAACGTGGGGTGGGGGGGGGGGGGGGGAATTTGCCCCGGGCAACAAAGCGCAGCACCTGCTGGGACGTGCCAGCGCGCGAGGGACGACCGAACATGCAACGCCAACAGTCTCGAGCGCGACAATAGGAATGCCATACACGACCGTGCCGAAGGACACGTGCTTTATGGTGCGAGAGCGGGCGGAGGCGCCAGAGAGCCGCGCTTGACGACGGTGTTTTCGATCTTGTTCCCAAAGAATGGCGCTTTAGTGAGCTAGTCGCCGATGTAGTGCGCGCCGATGCTCACCGGAACAAAGCCACGCGGGTCGGTGTAGGAGGCCGGGCCATTCGGGGTGGAGAGGTCGATGCTGCCAATCTTGCGGACCGCGTCCTGGAAGGGGGCGCTGTGGATGGCCTCTCGGAGTGAGTTGTCCGGAAGGCCAGCCGGCACGCGGTCGAACTTGCCCAACGCCGAGTCCTCGGAGTCGCCTGTCGAAGTCACGACTGGCGCCTTCCTCGAGGGCTCGAGCGATTCGTGAAGCTTGCGCAACCCCGCCAGAATCGAAGCGAACGGCTTGCCGTTGGTCAGCGCGTGTTGGTAGGTGGGTAGCCGCGCGTGAAGCTGAGCATCCAGATCAGTCAGGAGTAGGTCCATAGGGCGCCGGTCCGTCGGAAAGTAGAGCGAGACGAGCTGCCGGTAGGCCTCATAAACGACCGACGGGGGTGTTGGCCGAGGCAGCGCACGGAGCAGGGAGTCTAGCGTCGGCGCCTTGGCTGCAATGGCGCGCGAGCATCGCTGCTCGGCTACTCGGTCGCGCGCCACGGTGGTCCCGCCCACATACTCGGCGCGAGTCTCAACCTCCGCAGAGTAGTTCTGAAAAGAGTTGGTCCTCAGGCAGGCCGGGAAACTCGAGCGGGTAGTCTTCAGCATGCTGAGCACATGCCGAGCGAGCAGGGCGGGATGCCCATCGCTCGCTCGCGGAGTGATGTGACCAGCGGCGGCGGCGAGCGATGCAGCCCCCACGACGGTGCTCCCCATGGGATCGACGCGCGCTGCCGCCGTGAAGACGGGCCCCAAGCAGCGGGTCATGTCAGACAGGGCTGCGAATGGGACGTCGGCCGCAGGGTCGCAGAGAGCCCCGACTGTCGCGTACTGCAAGAAGTCGACGGCCTTTGCTTCTGCAGATGGCACTGGTCCCAAGGGCACGATCGCCTCAGAGTACCCCAAATCGCCCCACTGCAGATAGAGCTCGGGCACCGGGATTTGGCGGGAGTGCAGAGCCTGGACGCACACCGTACGGAACGTATCCTCATCCACGTGCACCGTGCCGAACACGCCGAGGTCGGACAAGGCACCGAGGATGCGGCGCCAAGCCGCGGCCAATACGGCCAGCCGCAAGACGCTGAGCCTGTCAAAGTAGGTGGCCACAGCGGGCTCGGGCTCACTGAACGGGAGAAGCGCACTGATGGCGACCCACTGCGGAATCTGGACCCACGACGGTTGCATCCCTGGAGGAGGAGGGGGCAGATTGAGGAAGGCCGGATTGCCCACCACAGACCACGGAATGAAGCGCAGGGTAGAGCCTACCACTGTTGAGTCGACGGGTATCACCAGTGGCTTTGCGGGATCGGGGTGCTGCTCGGCCGGAATGCTGAGCTCGGCGGCAGTGAGGTCTGGCATCGCAGCGCCGGTCGTCTCGTCGAGGGCTACCTCTCGACTCTACTCCCGTGTCACAACGAAGCACGAGAGCGTGCACGACAGAGCGACGGCGCAGCGTACTGCCGTCCAGCTAAAAAGCGGCGGCCGACGGTTGCTGCGCAAAGTGATCAGTTCTAATGAATGTACCGGGGCCCTATGGATAGATGAATCCGGGGCACCCTCCGCTCGAATCCCTGGCCAGGGGTTCGAGGCGGCCCCCACCCTGGGGCCTCCCATCAAAGGGACTGCTGCAGAAGACGCCCAATCTTGCACACGTGCAAGAACCATACTAGGCTGCGAGCACTTGGAACAAATTAAATTCTTTTCTCTGCACCTCAAATTCTTCTCTCGCTGTGCCTTTTGTGGTGCTAGTTCGTGCCAGTCTGCTGTGAGAGGGGCTTCCGCGGTAGAATTCTTCTCTCCCCTGCCTCGCGCTTGGCTAAACGCCGCCGCCGCCGCCACTCCGAACGCGCAGCCTGCCAGCGATGGCGGACGAGGACGGCGGTGATGGTGGCGCCTTCGACGACGGCGACGACAACGCGTGCGCTTTACTCGCCTCGCGCACGCGCTCCTGCCTCCTCCTTCGCCGCAGCTCCGCCCGCTCCGCCACCGCACTCTGCGCGGCGCTCTCTCACCGCGTTCTCGCCGCCCCGCCGGCAGCGATTTTGAGGGAGATGACGAGATCATGGAGGAGGAGGACATGGAGGGCGAGGGCGAGGAGGAGGACGGTGACGGACTCGTCAACGGTGAGAAGGCCCGACGCCCGCGGGTCCTCCGCCGCCGCTCCCCGAAGCGTGCCGGGTTCGTGCGTCGCAGGGGAGGGGCGCGACGACGGGATCGTCGAGATCGACGCGCCCGACGGCGGCGGCAGCGGCGAGGCGGTTCCGCCCGCCGAGCGGATCACGACTCCGTACATGACTCGGTTCGAGAGGGCGAGAGTGCTCGGCACGCGCGCGCTGCAGATCAGCATGAACGCGCCGGTGATGGTGGAGCTGGAGGGGGAGACGGACCCGCTCAAGATCGCGATGAAGGAGCTCAACCAGCGAAAGGCGCCCATCCCCTCCCGCTTCCCCGGCGGGTCGAGGAGCCTTCCAGGAGCCTTCCAGGAGCCGTCTCGGAGGGTTCCTTGTAGGTGCCGATCACTGTCCGCCGCTTCCTGCCCGACGGGTCGCACGAGGACTGGAACGTGGACGAGCTCATCATCCCGGAGGAGGGCTCTAGCCGAGATGTCGCCGAGATTAGCCGAGGCTGTGCTGCACTAGAACGGCGAACTGCACACTCGCGTGCGAGCTGCGCCACTGCCCAGGAAAGACAGCCGAGTCTCCGGCGCTCGGCTGCGCCCCTGTAGTTCGGCCGCACCTCGGCCATACTTCAGCTGCATTTCGGCTGCACTTCGGCCGCACCTCGGCCATACTTCAGCTGCACCTCGGCTGCAGCTCGGCCGCACCTCGGCTGCACCTCGCATGTCCCTCGGCTGCAGGAGATGCAGCTGCTCTCGCGCGACTACGAGATCGACGCCACCGCGCGCTCCGCCCCAACCTTCCGCGCGGGCTAGAGAGGGGGGCGCAGGCTTGCGGCCACTGGCGCAGCGCGGCGGGGCCGGCTCACGCTCAATTGACAGTTGTCGTTTATGGTTTCACCCCCTGTTTTTACCAACAACCAAGTTTTGGTACTTTCATCGCTGTCATTCTAGCGTTACACTTTGCAGCAAGAAGTTGCAAAAGAAGAATTTCTCGCGCGTGTGATTCTTTTTCTTATTGATTCCGATGTAAGTGTCGTCGAGCGAGAGCGATTTCACACATCACAGCATCAGCAGGGGCGGTCGCCCGCCGCCGCCCCGCCCCGCCCCACCCCGTCCCGACCAATGAGGTACTCGTGGTCTGTTGCCGTCCCAAAGTGTCCCTCCTCTCTCTCGCTCCCGGCCGGGGCGGGGCGCGCGCACGGGCGGCGGGTGTGCGGAATGTGTGGGCCCCGACCTCGCGGAGCTCCCCCCATATTTTGGACGCAATCAAAATATCGTCCAAATACTCCTCGGAGACGGACGCTTGTGCACACATCGCAGGTTCGTGCAGTGATGTCGCTGGCGCTCACCGTCGGCGTACACGCGACGTCCCCGGTGTGCAAGCCATTCTGTGAGGACAAGACGCAGGCCTGGGATGACAAGTGCACCTGTCACCCTGGGGGGCTGCAACGGCTGCACCGAGTGCTCTGCGCCGGTGTGCAAGCCGTTTTGTGAGGACAAGACGCAGGCCTGGGAGGACAAGTGCACCTGGGGGACTGCAACGGCTGCACCGAGTGCCTGACCTCGTCGCCGTCGGCGCCGCCCCCCATAGCGCCGCCTCCGACCGACCCGACCTCACCGTCGATGCCGCCCCCCCCGCCGCCGCCTCCGACGCCACCACCGCCGTCGCCCCCAACGGTGTGCAAGCCGTTTTGTGAGGACAAGACGCAGGCCTGGGATGTGACAAGTGCACCTGGGGGGGCTGCAACGGCTGCACCGAGTGCTCTCCGATTGATTGGGCTACCTTCTTCGAGAGCAAGGCGGGCAATACCCGCCAAGAACTGGAGAACATGGCGTCCATAAACCTTGCGGGTAAGAATCTTACAGATGAGGATTGCAGACCAGTAGCTGAAATCATCAAGTCCAGCAGTGTGTTGGAAACCCTCTACATCGGCATTACTCCTTACACGATCCCGATCGGCGAGAGCTCCATCAGTGCCGAGGGCGCCAAGGCGATCGGCAAGGCACTCGCGGTCAACGAGGTGCTAAAATATCTTAACCTCGACGGCAACGAGATCGGCTACGAGGGCGCCAAGGCACTGGCTTCCGCTCTGCGCGTCAACGGGGTGCTGACGCGAGCTTAACCTCGCCCGCAACGGCATCGACGACGCGGGCGCCGTGGCACTGGCCTCCGCTCTGCCCGTCAACGGGGTGCTGAAAACCCTCGACCTCTACCACAACAACATCCGCGCCGAGGGCGCCACTGCGATCGCCGAGGCGCTGAGCGACAATGGGGCGCTAACCAGCCTCATACTTCAGGGCAACAACATCCGCAACGAGGGCGCCGTTGCGCTTGCATCCGCTCTGCGCGTCAACGTGGTGCTGAAAGCACTACGGATCCCAGGCAACGACATCGGCGACGAGGGTGCCGAAGCGATCGCCGACGCCCTTAGCGTCAACCAGGTATTGACCACGCTCAACCTCCGCTGCAACGACATCGGTCCCGCGGGCGGCATCGCCATCGGCAAGGCGCTGGAGGTCAACGAGGCGCTGTCACCCTCGACCTCTCCAGCAACAACATCCACGGCGAGGGCGCCACCAACGGATCCACCGCGCTCGCCGTGGCCTCCGCTCTGCGCGTCAACAAGGTGTTGAAAGCCCTCTACATCGGCGGCAAGTATTTGGACGACGAGGGCGCGAAAGCGATTCGAGATGCGGTTAGCGGGCGGGAAGGGTTCGAGCTCTACATGAAGGTGAGGGGGCTCTGACCGAGGAGTCTAGAGTGACACCCAGCGAGGGTCAGACCTCTCGATGATGGACGAGCCATGGCGCCAGCCAGAGGCGTCAGGCGAGTTCTCACACCATCCCAATTTCTATCCCCAATAATTATTCGCGCGTGCCAAGCACGTGCACGACTTCGTTTCGCAGGGCCAGGGGGGAATTTTGTGTGAGGATTTTTTTGAATACAGGTGGTTGCATGCAAGCACACCACACGTGGGTACAGTACCCCGGCGGCACGCGCGGCCCCTGCATGGTTTGTCCCCACATGGACATGCGGCTCCTAGAGTGCGGCTCCCTCTGAGAGCGGCCTCTGGTCCTCTCTGTGGCACCACCGCGCACTCCGAGACTCAGGCTGGAGCAGCCCTGGGTGCGACCCGGCCGCCACACACGCCCGCGTGGCCATTGCCCTCGCTGCCTGCGCCGCGTATGCAGTGCAAAGCAAAGGTAGACGCTCCACAGCTCACTCCGCTTCGCCGGCCGCCTGCGCGCCTCCCTCGCCCGCCGCCCCGCCCTCCTCCTCCTCCTCCTCGTCGTCGTCCTCGAGCACCCTCCTATGGCACATGGGCCGGGGTGCGTGTCACCCAGTGAGGCCGCTGGCGGCGATTCCACCTCCGCTCTCCTCCGCTTGCGTGGCGCCGCCGTGTCGCCGCCGCCCGACCCGCCCGCCGCCGCGCCGTCGCCTCCCGACCCCGGCGCCGCGTCGTCGTCGTCGTCGCCCCCGAACAAATCCGCGTCGCGCATTGGCGCGCCGCCCTCCGCGCCGCCCTCGCCGCCCTCGCCGGCATCGGACGCCTTTTTGAGGCGACCGCCCGGCGCCGCGGCGGGCGGCCCCCCCTCCGCCTCTCCGGTGGGCGCCTCTGGCTCCGCGTCGGACGCGTCGGAGCCAAACAAGTCGTCGTCGTTGGCGGGAGCCTCCTCTTCCTCTGGAGGCGCCGGCGCCGGCGCGCCGTCCTCGCTGTCGCTGTCGCTGCCGCCTTCGCCGTTTGGCCCCGCGAGGCGCTTCCGCTTGCGATCCTTTGCACGTGCCGCCGCCTCCGCCGCCTGCGCCTCCTCCTCCCGCCACTTGGTCTGCTTGGCCTCGAGTCGAGCCTTGTTTTCGCGAATCAGCGCCGCCACCCGCTCCTCCTCGGCCCGCCTCGCCTCCTCCGCCTCCTCCTCACGCTGCCGCTTCTCCGCCGCGATGGCCGCGATCCGCTCGTCAGCCTCGCGCTGCTGCTCCGCCTGCTCTGCGGCGCGGCGCGTCGCCAGCGCCGCCTCCTCCTCGAGCGCCGCCGCCAGCTTCTGCACCTTGCTGCCCAGCGACTCGGTCCGCGCACTGGAGAGACCCGCCGCAGCGGCGGCGACGCGGTGCGGCTCTGCAGCCTCTTCGATGGAGCGCAGCAGCTGCGCGGCGAGCGACACGTCCGCCTGCGCGCGCTGGACTGTGGGGAGCGGGCGCGGCCCGGTCTCGTTGCGCGCCGGCTTCGCGCCGCGATGGAGCACGACGCACAAGTTGTACACCGTCGTGAGGTCGGTCGGCCGCTGCCTCAGGGCGCGCGATAGCACGCGCCGCGCCTCGGGGAGAGAGCCCGCGTCGAAGTGCGCGCGCGCCTCGAGGGCGAGCAGCGACGCGGGCGGCGCCCCCTTGGCGCGCCGCTGCGCCTTTTGGTAGAGTCCGACGGCGGCGAGGGGCTCGCGCTGCAGCGCGTGCAGCTGGCCGAGGTTGGCGAGGGCCATGTCCGCCCCCTCGACGGACGCGTCGCGCACCGAGGTGAAGATGGACCTCGCCTCGGCAAACCGCCCCTTCTTGGCGCAGACCACGCCGAGACCGTTCGCGGCGAAGACGTTGTTTGGCTCCTGCAGCAGCACCGCGCGGTACAGCTCGGTCGCCTTGTCGAGCAGCGCGTTCTCCTGCCGCGACGAGTGCTTCTCGCGCGCAGAGAGCTCGAGCTGGATGTTTGCAAGCGAGAGCATCGCGTACGAGTCTTTGCGGCAACCCTCGCACTTTTCGAGCACCGCCTTGAAGCACGCGTCGGCTCGCATCCAGTCCCGCTGCTCCATGTGCACCCTCCCGAGCGCGCACCACAGGTCGGCATTCACCGGGTCCACCTCGAGCCCCTTCTTGAGCCACGCGAGCGCGCCCGAAGGTCGCCCGACCGCCTGCTCGCACGCGCCGAGCCGGAGAAAGCAGTCGACGTAGTTGGGGTGCTCCTGCAGCAGCTCGACATACTTGGCCGTCGCCTGCTCCAGCCGGCCCTGCTGCTCCCACAGCCTCGCCGTGTTGTACCCGACCGTCACGCGCTGCATCTCCGCGAGCTGCGACGCACCCTCGCCGCCGCACAAGCGCGCCGCCGCCGAGTACGCGGCCTCTGCGCTGTCCAGCTTGCCAAGCCGCTGCCGCAGCACGCCGAGGTTGTTCCACAGCTCGACCGGCACCAGCTTCTGCGCGCGCTTGAGCAGCGCGGCCGCCTTCTCGTACGCCTTGAGCGCGACGCTGAGGGAGGAGGCGCTCTCGTGCACCTTTGCGAGAGGTGGCCGAGAGGTGGCCGAGAGGTGGCCGAGAGGTGGCCGAGAGGTGGCCGAGAGGTGGCCGAAAGATGGCCGAGAGAGATAGGAGGGCGCTCTCGTGCACCTTTGCGAGCTCGAGCCACGCCACCACGTCCAGCGGCGCCAGCTCAGTCGCGCGCGTGAGCCGCTGCGTCGCAAGCTCGTCCCGCCGCGGCTTGATGCGCGTGTAGAGCATGCCTGCCAGCTTGAGCGCGTCGACGTTGTCTGGCGAAGAAGCGAGCACCTTTGGGGAAGCAGTCGTTAATTCATTCCCAGTATCTCTGATTGTTATTCATCCTAAGGAAGCGAGCACCTTCTCGAAGCAGTCGAGGGCGGCGCGCTCGTCGTTGTTGACGAGGTGCATCTGGCCGAGCCCGTAGTAGGGCGGCAGCAGCGACGGCGCCAGCTTTGTCGCCTGCATGTACCACTGCAGCGCCGACGAGAAGTCCGACTTTGCGTGGAAGACGCGCCTGCGCTCGGCCACTCTCGGCTCATCTCGGGCACTCCTCCGGGAGTGCGACGGGTGTGGCGGAGGCGCGCCCCATGCTGTAGCAAGCCTCAGCCTTGAGCCCGTCCGACGCCGACTGCTCCGCCGCCGCGTAGCCCCGCTTGGCGAGCGCGGTCGCCTTGTCGTACTCGCCGCGCAAGAAGAAGTGCGACGAGAGCTGCAGCAGGACGGACGGGTGGGACGGCTCAAGCTTGTACGCGGCGGTGAGGCGCTCGAGCGCCTCGGGCACGCGCTGCTCGTTCTCGTCGAGAAGCGCCAGCCCCGCCAGCGCCTCGACGCTGTCTGGCTGCAGCGCGAGGGTCCGCTCGAGCGCCTTGCGCGCCAGGGAGACGTTGCCCAGCTTCGCTGCCGAGTACGCCAGCCCGAGCCGCACGGCTGGCGGCGGCGACGGGTTGGTCATGAAGACCTCGCGGTAGAGGGACTGCGCCTGCGGGGGACAGGACTCGGACATGTGACGGACGCGTCTCGGACGTGCCCGGAGGACCTCGCGGCAGAGGGGTAGCGCCTCCGAGTAGCTGCCTGCCTGGAACTTTGCGCAGGCGCGGCCGAGCAAGACGGGGGCAGCGAGCTTGTTCGAGCCGCGGCAATAGGCGGAGGCGGACTCGAGCTTGCTGCTCGCCGACTCGAGCTTGCCCTGCTGCAGCAGCAGCACCGCCTCGCCGACCAAGGTGCCCGAGTTGAGCAGGTCGATCTGCTGCGCCGTCTCAAAGTACTTTTTGGCGCGCTCGAACTCGACGGCACGCCGCTTGCTGTCCCGCGCGCGGCTCGCCAGCGCGACGTGGCAGGAGGCGAGGGCGTTGACGACCGCCACAAACTGGACCTTGATCTCGTCCTGAGCGCCAAACTGCTCGTAGAGCATGTTTTCGTAGTCGCGCGGGTTGTTTGGCGGGGTGGAGTAGAGTTCGATGAGAGGGCGGAGCAGCGACTCGAAGTGCTCCGCCTGTCCGGTGGGGGGGTAGGGTGAGGGGGCGGGGGGGGCGGTGTGTGTGTGTGTGTGTGTGTGTGTGGGCGGCGGTGGTGGGGGGGTGGGGGTGGGTCGGGTGCGAACGCCTTGCCCTGGTTGTAGTACTCGACGGCAAAGCGGAGCCAGAGGTCGAGCGGTGCCATCTCGGCCTGCGGCGGGGAGAGGGGGCAGACGAGCGTCGCAGCGTGAGAAAGGGGCGGCAGCTGAGAGCGGGGCAGCAGAGAGCGCGCTGGGCGGGAGCTGGCAGCGGTTGCAAAGTGGCGTCGCGAGAGGAAGGTGCGGCGAAGACGAGGCAGTCTCCCAGCGGCGCGGCGGGGCGCGGGCGGCGCGGGCGGCGGCGGCGATCAGCGGTGATGGTCCAGAGTGCGTGGGAGCGGCGTAAAAGGCGGGTTGGGAAGGCGGGCCTGCAGAATGTCGGAGAGGTCGTCAATGTTCTCCGGAAGGCTGTCGACGTGCACCTCCACCGACTCCTCCGAACCTTGGACCGGGATGTAGATGGACATGACGACAGACGCGCCTGACCGCCAGCCTGGATCAGCGCCGAGGCTGCCGGCCCAACGCAGCGCCAAAAGAATTCTTACATACAAGCCTCTCTCACAGCACACTGGCACGACAAGGGCGCAGACTGGCGCGGACTGGCACACACACAGGCTCACCACCGGAGCCGCCTAAGCGACTCCGTTAAGAACGGCAATGCACTCCGCACCATGCACAATGCCGCTCTCCCCGCACGCTAGCTCGTTCACCGTCTGCCACGCCACGGCGGTGTGGAGGACGACAGACAAGCGCTGCATCTGCAGCCCGTGCCAGTTCTTGGTGGTCCATGTGACCTCGTCCAGGTGCTGAGCGTGCGAAAGTTTATTGCTCAGCTGGTTCGCCGCCTCCTCCCCACCCCCATCAGCATCACGGCTGGAGCCGTACCACCCAGCGCGCACACGGAAGGAGGACTGAGCCTCAACCCTGTCCGCCCTCACCGCCCGCGAATTTTGAACTGCCAAGCGCCTCGCACAGCAGAGGGTTGTCTCCCTTGGGTTGTCTGTCTGTTTTCTTTCTTTCTTTAGCAGAGGGTTGTCTGTTTTCTTTCGTTCTTTTTCGCACAGCAGACTGGCTCGGACTGGGTGGCACTACAAATGGCACGGCAGGCGACGGCCCCTTATGGGCCGTCGAAGAGGCCGGCGTACTCCTCCGGCCGACCCCCCTCCCAATCCTCCCCGGGCTCTGGCTCCTCCTCCTTCGCTAGCGCCCTCGCCCCCCGCCGGCGGCGATTCCGTGCCCCCTCCCCGCCCCATCCCTGGTGTGGACGGTTTTTTTCGCGGTATCCGCGGCGGGATACGGGCAGATACGGGCGGATACGGGCAGATACGGGGAGATACGGGGAGATGCGATGAGATGCAAGGAGATACGGGGAGATACGGTCAGATATTGCAGAGATACATCATCATCAAGCTACCGCAAAAAAACCGTCCGCACTATCGCCCCCCGCACAGCCGGAACGGTGCCACCCCGCGCGCACGAGGAACGAGGCCTGAGCCTCACCCTCGTCCGCCCTCACCGCCCTCACGGCGGCGTCGCAAGCCTCAGCCCGCGAAGCGCCAGCAGCATGCGCCGCGGCGTACGCCGCGTCGGCCGTCGCCTACCAACTGCCTAAAAAAGAATGAGGCCGACCGAGCGTGTGCGGAGCTCCGGCGGGGAACTGCGAGCGCCGGCGCGCTGTGTGGAGCGCCGCAGCGCCGAGAGACGATGGACCGGTGAGTACATTACTGTGAGGCCCCGGGGCGCGCCGTGGTCCGTGGATCGCACCGCGCGCCATGCATGTGTGGTTAGCAAGTTTTGGGTCCTCATGCATGTAAACAGCCGCATCGCACATCGCGCTGATCAACCTGCGGGCCAGGTCCTTTATGACCGTCCACTCGCGACATGGTTGGACAAAAAGAATCCTAAATCGAAAAAGAAAGCACACGGAAGAGAGGCTGGACAAGGTCAATCCTGAGACGCTCTCACTCGGCGGCTCCCTCTTCCGCGCTCCAGCGCCAACATGCAGGCCTCTGGTGAGTCCTCGGCCTCGAGCGCACCTGCATCCTCTCGCGTCGGTGCAAAACACGCGTTCTCCGGCGGCGGCGCGGCGACGCGAGCTCGGCTTGCACGGTTGCCCGCCATGGCGCTGGCAAACTCGCTCGCTCTTGCGCTGTTGGCGGCGGTTTGCTCTTCCTCGGCGCCACGCCTCGTCCCGCTCGCGCTCCTCCTGCTGGCGGGTCGCTGCGAGGCCGCGGGCACGGTCTGCGACAACAGCGTGCCATGCTCCTCCGGCTGCCCCACCTTCGTGTACGGCACTTCGCTGTGCGACGGCACCTTCACGGGCACCGAGGTGTATCTGTACAACCGAGGGCTGTCGGGGACGATCCCTCCGCAGCTGGGCGACATCTCGCAGCTGAAGTATCTTTACCTGTACAGCAACTCCATCTCGGGCACCATCCCTCCGCAGACGAGCAAGCTCTCGCAGCTGGAGTATCTTGGCCTGTTCGACAACGACATCTCCGGCACCGTGCCGTCGCAGCTCAACAACCTGCCGCTGACGTCCTGCGGGCTGGGCGGCACCAACCACTTTGCCTGCCCCCTGCCCGCCCTTCCCGCTGTCTGCACCTCGGCCTTCCTACCAGAGTGCAACTACCCGCCACCTTCGCCGCCCTCGTTCTCACCTCCCTTGGCGCCCTTACCTCCCTCGGCGCCTCCCCATCCGCCTGGCAAGGCCCTCCCGCCGGACCTCTCAATCGTCAATGGCGATGACCAGAGGCTACACCGGCAAGCATCCGGCACTCATTCAGAGCGCGAGACGGCATCGACTCGTGCCCGTGCTGCGTCCTGGCGGGCCTCTTTGGGTACAAACAGCTCACAGTGCGACGACTCGGGCTGCGCTGGAAGGATTCGTCATCCCCCACCCGCATCATTTTGGAGCAAGGGAGGCGCAGTCATGCTCTGCCCTTTGAGAAAATTAGGCTACATTCACATCTTCAAAAGCGGAGGAACCACAATCATGTCGCTTTTTCGCGATGCGTGTCCCGGTGCGATCTACATCCGCAGCTGGGCAGGTGCGTGTGATTTTCCTCCATGTGGAAGCTGGAAGCATGCGGCAGCCAATCGCGCGCGCCATGACAACTACGCCTTCTTCACCTTTGTCCGTGACCCGGTAGAGCGCTTTGCTTCAGCCGTTTACGAGGTGAGCCGCAGAGGGTTCTCCTCGGCCTGGCGCAAGTGCAGGCCGAAGCTCGCAGGGAAGACTGATGGCGAAGATGGTCGCCTCGCTCTGTCAGTCTTGGAGCATTGCGTTGTGCAGCCTTCTATGAGATTGCCAAGAAGGGTAGACCCGCATTTTGAGCCTCAGATCAACTTTATGCTCGATGACGTTAGGGTGTTGAACCAGCTGAAATTCGTTGGGCGGGTCGAAAACCTATCGGAGGACCTGCGGGCAATTCTGCAGTCGCACTCCCTCAATGTCAATGAGGCGCAACTTGCGCAGACGCACTTGCGGCGAAGCGGTGACGCCGGTTTCCACCGCCCTGGTCAAGAGAGAGGAAAGGGGATCCTGCTCAACGTGTCAGGGTTCACAGATGACAATCGCCGTACAATCCTGCGCGCCTACTCCACTGACGTGAGAAGTCATGTGTGAGCTCTCAACAAAGTATGTCAGACGCCGTATTAGCGGTGCCAAAGTCCAGTCGGTGGCCTGACTGACAGCCTCATATTGTGTTTGATGTCTATATGTGTGGTAAAGGAAAAGGTGCGTCGTAGTTCTGACATTCCTCATCTATGTAGTGCCCTAGCTCTTCCCGGGCACGCCCGTCTAAGGTTTAGAACGGCATTCTGCACGATCCGCTCGCTATATGGGTGAACAATGGGGCCTCTCTTTGCCGGAAGAGGGGGTATGATAGCTGAAGGGGTTTCCGTGCCCGTATTCTAGTTTTTATATCCTCTCCCAAACCCAATCCCATACCATACCATATGGGGCAAATTGAATTATTCAATTTGCGCCGGGCGGGCAAACATAAAGTATGTGATTTCGTCAACAAACTGCGCGCGCACCATTGTCCATTCATTCACAAAAAACTCAATACACCATTACGCACCACGGGAGATACCGCCAAAAGAATTCAGGAGGCGGACATGTCTCAGCACACTGGCACGACAAGGGCGCGGACTGGCGCGGACTGGCACACACACCGGCTCACGGCCAAAAGAAGAATTTTAGCAACCTCGCAGAATACGTCAATGAGTTTACGAAAGTGTTCTAAGAGACTACTTCAGTAGAGGTGCATGAATGAGATTTCAGTACCTGAGGGGCTGACGCTCAAGCCTCGCAGGACGTCTTGTGCGGGGCGACGCGACAGCCCTCCCTATATCAGTGACAGGGGCGCTGGCGTGGCGCGGGGCGTGCGTCGCGGGCTCGGGCTGGCGGGGCGCTGGTGCGGCGAAGCACGCGGGCCAGTTGGCGCGGGCTGAGCATTGGGCTCAACAAGGTTTGCCTCTCGCACCCCGTCTGTTTTCCTTTCCTTTTTTCTCTACAACACCCTCTCTTTTCCTCTCTATTTTCCGGGGAAACTCCGTATTTTGTCGATTTCCTCAATTTTGCCTCAGATTTTGCCCCAGACTGCGGCCCAGACCAGCTCTCAGACTCAGGGAAACTCGCGAGTTTCCAGAATGGAGCACCAAACACCCTCTGTTTTCCCTAAGTGGAAATTTCCGGAAACGCAAAGTGCTGGGGACCCTCTGTTTTCCTTTTTGTTTTCCGGAAAACCTTGTTGAGCTCAAGCTGAGCAATTGGCAGGCTGTCGTGGCACGCGCAAAGTCTGGGAGCGAGGCTGCAAGGCGGCGTGCGCTGATGGAGAAGGAAGGCGGCGGCGTTCGAGCGCGGGGCTTGGGCGGCGGGCGGCGAGGCGGGCGTGGAGGCGAGCGGCCAGGCCGGCGAGGCGTGCAGGTGGCGTGCGGCGTGGGAGCGGGGCCGGGCTGGCGCGAGCCGGACGGTATTTGCGTTCTTGCTTTCTTTGAGCGTTTCGCGATATGCGCACTATGCGCAAAAGGTCAACAGTCCCGGAAACTACTTGGACCTCCGCCTCACGTCCGCGCTGCTGCCACGTCGCCGGCCCCCTTCCCCGGCCCCCTTCCCCGCGCCGAGCCGCCCGCCGCGGGCCGCGCTCACGTGCGCTTCGGCCGCGAGCGCACCAGGCCAGCACAGCCATGGGCTGCGTCGAGAGCAAGGCGACGGAGGTCTCAGTGGAGCCCACCCCCACGCCCCCGCCGCCCAAATCGGAGGCATCGCCGCCGCCCCGAGGTGTCTGAAAACGCCGTCCCAACCGCGTCCCTACCTGAATGCCGCCCAGAGAAGGATGCTGCTCCCGGTGCTCCCACTGCACAAACTCCTATTACCTGCTCGGAGATCGTCTGCAATGCTCTCGCCGAGGCTGGCGTGAGCCACGTCTATGGCGGTCACGGTGGCGCCGTAGTGCCACTAGTCAATGCCGTCTGCAGCCACAAGAGCCTCACCTGGGTGTGCACCCGCAACGAGGCCAACGCATCGCTCATGGCCGCCGCGGCGGGAAAGCTGAGCAACGGCAAGGCGCTCGGCTGCTGTCTCTCTACGTCGGGCCCCGCAGTCTCCAATCTGGTCACGGGCCTCCTCGATGCGCAGCTGGACCGAGTGCCTGTCATCGCCCTCACCGGCTGCAAGCCCCGCAGTGATCAGGGCCACTCCGAGTTCCAGGACATTGACCAGGCACGGCTACTCGCGGCGGGAGGCCTCGCCTATTCGATCACGATCGCCGACCCAACGCAACTTCTCTCGGTAATCCGTGATGCCATCGCCATCGCCTTCACGAAGCGCGCCGCCGTGCACATCGCCATCCCCGTCGACATCCAGGTCGCTACCGTGGCGTCGCCGCCGGCGCGCGTCCTCTCATGCAGCCCTGAGACCCTCCTGCAGCGCGTCAAGGCTGGACCGCCCTCGGACGCGTCGCTCCAACGGCTGGCGGCGCTGCTCACCGCAGAGGGCGAGCGCATCTGCTTCGCAATCGGCTGCGAGGCGCGCGATGCCGGTCCTGAAATCCTCGCGCTCGCACACCGGCTCAACGCGCCCATCGTCACACGCAGTCTGAGCGCCGTCGACGAGGACGATTACCACGCTATGGGTGTCATCGGCGTGCACGGCAAGCCGGGTATGAGGGGCACGGCCGCCGTGCTTGAGAAGACGACGCTCGTCGTAGCCTTCGCCGTCAGCGAGCTCTCGGTGCTCCTGTGCAATTTGCATGGCCTGCAGGTGCGCAAGCTCGTCGAGGTGACCACCGACTCCTTTGGCCTGGCCATGCATTTCGAGGCGGAGCTCTCAGTGACCGCAGACGTGGCCACCGTGTGCAAGCGCCTCGTTAGTTCCTGCCCAAGAGCCTTGCGGAGCTCTCAAGTTCTGCCATGCACGCAGCCACTGTTGTGTGTGGTGGGCGATATGTGTGGTGGGCGTCAATCGAGCGTGCCGAGGCGATGGCTCTCGAGACGAACGCCAATCGCGTGATCAAGGCTCTCCGCGCACGAGTTGCACGCAAGGCTGGTCTCTCTACAGACGTGGCTGCGCCGCGCCAACCGGCGCCGACGCTCAGAGCGCCCACCGCGATGCTCAAGACCGTCGCGCGTTCGAGCTACTGCCACCAGGCGCAACTGCTCGCTCGGCTCGGCCCGCGGCTGGGCGCCAACGATGTCGTGTGCGTCGACACGGGCGACATCACGCTGTGGACGTCGCTCTCCTTGCGGCTGCGTCGCGGCTCAGTCGTGCTCTCCTCGGAGCGTCTCGGCACGATGGGCTACGCACTCTGTGCCGGCATCGTCGCCTCGGCGCAACGCGGCCCCAGCGCAACGGGCATCGTCATCGCCGGCGACGGTGGCTTCCAGATGACGCTCAATGAGCTCGGAACGGCCATCCAGATGAACTCGCGCCTGGTGATCATCGTCATCGACAACAAGGTCCTCGGCCGGGTTGAGTTCGGCTTCAACAACGCCCAGGGCTGCGCCCTTGCCGGTCCCGACTATCTTGCCCTCGCGCGTGCCTACGGTGCCGACGGCATTCAGCTCACCGACGATTCGCAGATCGACGCAGCGCTCGACGCAGCCTTCGCGGCGAGCGGCGTCTTCATGCTCCACGTCGTCTCGGACCCAGATGTGAAGGCGGAGATGGCGACGTACAAGCCACGGGGCATCGTCAAGGTCGACTCTGCGTGAGGCAACGTGCGAGACAAGTGACGGTTCGGGCGAGGCGAATGACGGTGCAGGCAAGAGACCTGAGCTGAATCGTGTCGACACGGCCTCGTTTGAATCGTGACACTGAGCTTGAATCGTGTCGAGAGCAGCCAGTGCGAGCCGGCGCGCTGGCTTGCGCGTGCGCACCCCGGCGCTCCGGCCGCGCCCCGCACCCCCGCCGGCGGGAGCGCCGGAGCGCCGCGGCGCCGTCGAGCGTGCACCGCCTGCTCAGCCCCCCGCCCCTCCGCCCAGCCTTCGTGGGGGCTGCGCCATGCACGCGGTCCGTCGAATGGAGAGACTCCAGGTATCAAAACTCCGTCGGCAGGGAGTGTCTGAGAAAGTTTTGCAGAGAGCCACAGGGGGAAAAGAGACACAAAACGATCACGGAATAGACAGCGGGGTGAAGGCGAGCTGTGGCAGCTCGCATCTCACGAACATCAACACGAGGTCGGTGAAGGAGCGATATCAGCGATTGCATCTGGGGCGATCCTCGGCGGCACCGCCCCGCCCAGGCAGCGCTGGGTTGGGGGGCGGCCGCGTCATGTCAGACCGGTGCGTTCGGCGGAGTCTAGGGTAGAGGAGTCGGTCGGGCGCGCGGTGCCGCCTCTGCCTGGCGGGAAGTGTCTCCTTGCTCGCAGGCGAGAGGCGGAACGGCGCGGCGCTTACTGTCACCCGCCCTTCTTGCGGCGACAGATGCCGGCCGAGGAGGAGCTGGAGGCATGGCCCTGCAGCGGGTTGTGCTCCGATGGGCCCTTACCGCGCTCAATCTTTGCGAGGCGCGCAGTCACGCTCTGCTTGTCGGCGGGCAGTTTTGCGGGCGCCTTGCCCGACGCCGGAGCCTCACTCGACGCCGGCGCCTTGCCTGACGCCGGAGCCTTGGCGAGGGCGCTCGTCAGCCGGTCCGGGAGGCTGCTGTCGCTGCAACCGCCGCCGTCGCAGCAAGCGGGAGACGGCGCCGACGCAGCACGCTCCTCCGCGGCGCGCGCCATCCGCTCCTGCTGCACCTGCCTCGCCCGCAGCAGCGCGTCCTCCTTCGCAGCAGCGCCGCCGAGCGTCGAGCCGGAGCGGGAGTGCTGGAGCAGCTGCGCGAGTTGCCACGCGGCGAAGAGAAGGGCGCACGCGAGGGAGATCGGGTATGCTCCGGCAAACTCCGCAGCGCTAGCAAGCATCCCTTCCGCGCCCACCTCAGGTTCCGGCTCGGCGCCAAGGCCGGGCTCAGACTCCATTGGGTATGGGCAAGCCGCAAGGTAGGAAGGGGCAACCGAGTGTGGGCGCCGGAACGGCGGAGAAACCTTCCCGGCTTCTGCGCCGGCCGGCCGGCACCGGCGCACTTTTGCGCCGGCGCCGGCGCACTCTGCGCCGGCGGCGCACTTTTTAACGGCGCACTCTGCGCCGCACCACATAGGGGCTGGCACACCACACACGGACCTAGCACACCGCTACCGTGTGAAAGTGTGACACCCCCAAACCGTAAAAAGCACGAGAAATATACGTACTGGCTGGTGGATCACCATGGAGCGATCATGCACATGCGATATATGCCTTATGCGGGTCATGGACGATGGACGGCGAGAGCTCGCTCTCGTCTCTCACGGAAACACAGGGACGTACACACTAGCGTCGTGGTACACCCCTCACTTAGACAGCGGTGCCGCGGTGGAGGCACCGCGGGCCTCTCCGTCCGCCCCTTGGGCGGGAGGCGGCGGCGGCTGCTGCGGCGTCGGCGGCGTCGGCGGCGGCGGCGGCGGCGGCGGCGGCGGCGACGGCGGCGGCGGCGGCGGCGGCAGCGGCGGAGGGCTCCAGGAGGGGTGCCCGCGTGGTTGGGTTGGTCGGATGGCTTTTTGCCGCGCAGAGGCGCTGCAGATCGGCCAGCGAGAGACTCATGAGCGTCTGGGTTGAGCGTGTGGGGCCCCAAATCTGCGCCGGCGGCGCACGTCTGCGCCGCCGGCGCAGAGTGCGCCGCCGGCGCCGGCGGAGAAAACGGCGCACTTTTGCTCGCACCAAATACGCGTTTTGCATGGGTTTCGCGCCCCACGGCCGGCCCAGTTCGCCGCCCGGCCCGCCCGTCAGCCCGCCGCCTACGGTGCCCACCCCGCGCCCCCGGAGCCCGAAAACGGGGCGCCGCGAGCTCGCGACGCCGAGTTTTCCTCGAAATCACACCACCTAGTGGTTGCCCCTTCCTCCGGGGCTCTGCGCAAGGGTTCTCGAGGTATGGGCAAGCCACCGACACCCGAAGATCACTACCTATGCGCTATGGGGGACTCGAGATGTGGACTCGGTGAAGAAAATTGTTCTTCAGGCCGCTCATGCGGCCCGATGGGGAGGAACGGGGCGGACTACGAGGATCGGCCTCTCACACCGCCCTTCCTTGCAGCGAGCCCCCTCCAACCCACCGGCGCTAGGTCTCGGGTTTGACGCATGGGGTCACTTCTGTGAACTAGCCGGGGCAGTCGGAGAAAGGGGGGCAAGCAACTCCGTGCACTGACGGTCGGCCGTCAGAAAACACGCCTGCGTGATCGCGTCACACCAATCCTCGCTACCCAACGCGGCGGGCCAAAGGACAAAGGATATCCACCTCGCTCGAGAACCTAGAGAAATTGTTCTTTGTTTAATGAATTGAACTCGGTGGCACGGCACCTTGCCTTCTCTTTTTTAGCGAGCGAGAATGACTGTCGCAGCGTCGTCGGTCGCTCCGTCCGTTCTCGACTGCCCGTGTGTGCTGTGCGTGCCCTGTATTCTTGTGTGAGGACAAAGTCGCAAACAGGACGGGCTGCGGCGGGCACTTCCCTCGCAAGTGCCGGTGGCAGTCGCGGACGCCACGCAGCCGATCGGCCGACGAATCCGCCACAATGGGGTCGGCCGTCATGGGCGGAGTGCTCCTCGCCGCGTTGAGCCAGCTCGCAGGCATCGACGCACGAAAGCGTCTCTCTGCTCTGCCAGACCGGCTGGTGGGCATGAGAAGCACAGGAGGAGGACGGCCTACCACCACTAACCGCATCGCTCACTGGTGACCAGCCGCCTCCCGACGCGGCTCACACACACGCATACCGTGGACCCAATGCACACGCATGCCTGGCCTCGGCCTTGCCCCTGATGACCGCTCACCTCCTCCTTCGCAGCCTCTCTGGGTCGGCGAGGACCCTCTGGCATCCGGTTGTCTACCAAAACTACCTCAAGCACGTGAGCTCTTAGGACGCCGCCGCGGCACAGCCAAACCCGGAGATCCACGGCCCCCAAGTCTAGTGAATTGGCTGATGCCCTCCGACCGCCGCCCCTGTCCTTGCAAGACAGCCACCAAAGCGCCCCCGTGCGCTGCGCCGTCGCAGGCAATCAAGCCACTCAATGCGCCGTCGGACGTCTTCGTGGTGCTCGCAGAGAACGCGTCCTCGCCTGAGGTGCGACGAGCGCTGCGTACGCTGCAGCCGCGCCAGGTTTCCTCCCTCCCGCCCGCTTGCCGTTTGCGATCCTCAGTCAAACTCTTCGGTCCCTTCCCACGACCCCTAGTCATGGCCTGATCCTCGCGAGGCCCTAAGCTCGCGTCGCTGGTCCTCCAGGTCATCGTCTCCGGGGCGAGTGAGCAGTACTCGCGCTGGCCAGAGTGCCTGCGCCTGATCCGAGAGGCGGAGGCGGCAGACGGAGTCGCATACTCGCACGTCATCAAGACGCGCCCAGATATCGCCGTCCTCGAGGACATGCCGCCAGCCACCACGCTACCCGGTCCCAACGGCATGTGGGCGCACCCTTACGGCGGCGAACTCGGCCCGATCGCATACGACCACGACAAGTCGCCGGCGGAGCAGCAGGAGCAGCGCAATGACTGGTACGCTGAGCAGCGCGAGAGCGGCATCTCCGTGTCCGACCTCTTTCTCGTCCTCGGCCGCAGCGCCGCCGACGGCATCCTGATGGCCAACTCTTCCAGATGGTGGCTCGGCTTCTTCCCCGAGGGCCACCTCCTGCCGATGTCGGCCCAGGTGCCAACTCCCCGAGAGAGTTGCAGACGGCCACAGCAGATGACCTAATCGCCAATGAACGCCGCGGCTAGGCCCGCCTCCGAGCTCTACACCACGGTCGGCGCGTGCAGCACTGCGACCTCCCCGGACACGACCTCACCTGCGATGTCCTGGCGCCAGTCGATCCGGCGGCGGGGCCCGCCACCTGCGAGGCTGCCTGCGGGCGCCACGCTGCCTCCGCCCCTCCCGGACGAGGGTGCAACGCGTGGACTTATGTGCCCGACTCGCCGGCACTGCGCTATCTCGTACCTGCCGGAGAGGTGAGCGATCGAGCCCCAACTGGTCGCAGTTAGGGGAGCGGTAGCCACGCCCGTTTCGGCGACGCATTCAGGCTTCGTTAGGGCGAGACACTTCTGCATCCCTCTTTCCCTCCACCCTCCCAGGCGCGCTGCTGCCTCAAAAGCTACACCAGCGACATACCCCTATGCCTCGACCGCAGCGACACTGCATCGGGCCTTAGCGTTGACTTCGCCGAACGACTGCGCCGCATCTGGCACCTCCGTACCCGGCTTTGCGGCTCGCGCGCTTGGATTGAGGAATGTACGATGCACGTTGCGGCGCGGCTGCCCTCTTACAGCCTCGAGCGAGCGCCAAGCGCGTCTTCTCACGTCACCGCCTCTGCGAGCAGGCGCACGTGCTCAACATCACCCTCGAGGCGCTCCCCGTGGAGGTGCGGATGGTCCGCGACTACGGCGCTTGTCTGCAAAAGTCGGCGCCGCACTATCGGTTCAACTCGATTTGCTTGCCGATGTCGTCTTGAGCATCACGGCCACTTTGCATGTCCACAGCTGGAGCTGCCAAAGAATGGCGATTGCCAACGCCGAGCGAGGGAATCCTCTCGGCTGGCATCCCAATCGCATTTAACGCGCGCACACGGCGCGAATTGTGAGCTGGTGGCGGCGTGTATCGGTCAGCGCGCACCGCGCATCGGCGCGACTCGCGCGAGAGCGACGCACCCCGAAATATTATAGAGCCGCACAGAGTCTATGTGTGTGGGACACAGCCCACACACCCCGCGCGCGCACACACATCTGTGAATTTGTGTGAGCTCTGTGTCCTGACTTGCCAACAATGTACCTACTCCCTTAAAATGTAGGTAAACGAAAAAAGTAGCGCCCAATTGCAGCTGCCTCTGGAAGGCACCGAGAGGTAAATAGTCAAAATCAAGGTTTTTTGTAACGCGAGCTGTGCCACAGTGAAATGGAACTAGCTCTACGCGTGAAGCAGCGCGGGTGGAAACCAAGGAACAAGGAGGGCGCCGCTGGTAAAGCCGTAGCTCCTCCACCGCGTCGAAAACGGGCAAAAGCGCAAGCGCTGGGAGGCAGGTTTCGTTTTATCTTCGGCTCGACGGCGTTCGGAAAAAACTGTTCAAGTCTTAAAGGCAAAACACAACGCTCTGCGGTTGGTGCACCCCTCACACTGACACATTCCCCTCATCCCCTGCCCTTGGCTGAGCACATCTACCTGCGAGCTAGCATCTCCGCATTTTCTCTTCCAGTCATCCGCCCGCGCCGCGCGCCATCTCTGGGCGTCTAGTGCAGCCACTGACAGAGCTATTCCGAAGGAGTGGTCGACGCCTCGCCTAGAGTTCGGGTGGACTTGCCGCACTGCTTAGCCCCCGGCGACGGCGCGGTTCGGGTTACCGCATACCGGCTGTGATTTTTAGGTTACTGTACAAGCCATTACGCAAAAGCATGCGCGTCGGTCAGCTGGGCCATCCATCAATGGGGTTCTCTCTACACATGCCTCGATCGCGGCTATGACCTACGGGGAGTGTGACCCACTTGCCCCGGTGCATTATGTGCGTCATCAGACACGACGTCCATCTTGGCGTACTCGGGTGTTCCTGCAGTGTTCTCTTGCGTGTCACGGCGCAGAGCCTCCGAGAGGTAAACCGAGCCGCGAGTAGCCGGTCGGCTGCACGCCCCAGCCTTTGCCGAGGAGGGCCGTCTCGAGGCAGCGCGCCAGCAGCTGGTGGCCTACGCGGGGCTACGCGCGCCTCGTGCCTCTCGGTGCCGGCGCCGCGAGGGTCGGGGTTGCTGACGGGGCGGCCTTCGGGGTTCGGGTGGAGCCGGTCAGGCATCAGTCGCACCACGACCTCCTCTGCCTCCTCCTCGCCGCCCTCCCGCCGCCCGCCGCCCGCACGGAAGGGGCCGCCGCAATCGACGTAAGAGACGCGGCCAGGGAAGTCGACACTTAGCCGACCGCCGCCGGCCTCCTCACGCAGCCGCTGGTTGACCTTCTCCACCGCGGGCATGAAGGAGCGGAACGGCGCACCTCTGCGGTCGCAGCGCGGCGGGCAGAGGCGCGGGAGCAGCTCGGCCCCGTCGCCTACCGGCCGAGGTCGAGCCGAGATTGGACGCAGCTCCCGCGTCGAGATTGCGAGCGGCAGTGTCGCGAGCGGCAGTGTGGCCTCGCGGCAGCAGAGCGCAGAGCAGCAGGCGGCCGCGGCTGCGCCGCAGGTACTCGCGCGCGACGGCGAGCACTCCCTCCGCCGTCGGGCCGGGCAGGTGCCCCGCGCCGAGGTTGTTGGTGCCGATCATCACGACGGCGGTGAGGGCGCCGTCCGACGCGAGCGGCGGAGGGAGCTCGCCCCCGTCGCCCAGCCGCCAAAGCAGGTGCTGCGTCTGGTCGCCTGCTCGCGGGCCGGCAGGTGTGAAGAGAGACGCGGCCGTCCAGCCGCCGCAGCTGCTGCGTCTGGCCGCCCGAGATTGCGAGCACAGCCGGCGAGGGCCACCGCCGCGCCAGGGTCTGTGCGAGCACCGCGGGCGTGCCGTTGGCGCGGCCTGCGGGAGTGCCGTACGACGTGCCGCGCCAAGACTCGGTGATGGAGTCGCCTGCAGAGGAGGAGGTGGCGCGACGACTGCGGCCGACGGACCAGGCCGAAGTGTGTGCCTGTGTGTGTGCCTGTGTGTGCCTGTGTGTGCCTGTGAGTGTGTGTGTGTGTGTGCCTGTGTGCCCGTGTGTGTGTGTGTGTGTGTGTGTGTGTGTGTGTGTGTGTGTGTGTGTGTGTGTGTGTGTGTGTGTGTGTGTGTGTGTGTGTGTGTGTGTGTGTGTGTGTGTGTGTGTGTGTGTGTGTGTGTGTGTGTTGTGTGGTGTGTGTGTGTGTGTGTGTGTGTGTGTGTGTGTGTGTGTGTGTGTGTGTGTGTGTGTGTGTGTGTGTGTGTGTCATTCACCCCAGAGCGCGAGCGAGCCCTTGCCCGGCGAAGCAGTGTGTGCTGCCGCTTCACTCGCCAGCACGGCCTGCCATCTGAACCACTTCGCGAGTTGTGCCGCAGATCGAGCGCTACGCTGAGTGCGTGGGCTCGCCACGTCCGGCTGCTCCTCCTTCTGCGAGCCGACGAGAAGCCAGAGGCCGGAGCCGGCCGCGAAGCTGGCGAGAAGGAGGCAGGTGGCGCGTGGCGGCCGCACAGCGCCACCGCTGGCGAGAGCCGAGTAGGCAGGCATCCAGAGTCCGAGGCGGCAGTGGGACTGGGACGGGGGCGGCGGGGAGGGACAGGCGCCGAAGTGTCTTCTGAAAACTCGGAGTGGGACGCCCAACACTGCGGCAGCGGCAGCGGCAGCCGGCCGGGGCGACGGCGAAGTTTCTTTTTCCTCGCTTTCGCAGCGAATTTTTTTTCGGACCAGAGCGAGATGTGGAGTGCTGGGGGGGGCGACAGGGAGGATATGGCCTTGAGTTATGTGTACGCCGACTCAGGGTGTGTGGCAGCCCGCTGGCTGTGTGTCTTGTGAGCTTTTGTGTCTGTGTGTCGCTCGTGCGTGTCGTCATCATCTGTCTTGCGTCCACCCATACCGCGTCGGTGTCCAGTCCGAGCCTGGCTGTTCTTCACCTTTCTACCTACCTACCTACCGAGATGGATGAAGAGGAGGGCCGCAGTTGGCTCCGCAAGCAGGTACACACACTTGCCCCCTCGCCCCACGCGGCGTGCGTCCCCCGCCCGAAAATGAATGAAGAGGAACCCGCGCCCGACCTCGCGTCTACTTGGGTTTGTCCGCGACACATCGCGAAGCTACAGGCCCTTTTCCGCGGCGGCACGGGGTGCCCACGCAATATCACCGCCGGCGCGTGATCCGAGCCGAGACTCTCCTCGTGTGAGATACGGACCAGAGCGACGATGCGCGGACCTCGCGAGACCCTGAGCGGCGAGCTTATGTGCGCGTGTGGTTTGTACGGCCGCGAACTCAACTTTGAAGCTGCCCGTGCAGCTTTGGCTGCCGGCGCCTGGGTTGACGGGGAAGCAGGCGTCCTGTCGCAGCGAGACTGTGAGCACTATCACCCGCTGTCGCTTGCCGTCAAGAACGGACACGCAGGCCTCGTGGAGCTGCTCCTCAACGCTGGCGCGACGATCTTGCCTCGCAAAGTGGGTTACTCAGAGTACCCGCCTGCGCATGAGTATGCAGTCCAGGAAGGCACAGTGTGCCTTGCTTTCGAAGCACGGAAGCTGTGTGTGGCTCAGCTCCTGCTTCGCGCACTCAAGGCTGGACTGCCGGCGACACGCGGCGCGTACCGAGACGCCGTGTATGACTCGCTGCTTCTCGCGTCGCGTGGGGAACGGGGCTTTGGCGCCGATATTCTCGCGTTCCTCGTGCGTGGCGACTGGCTTCGAGCCGTGTGTGCCGATAGCAACGACAGCGCGCCGCTGAAGCTCGAGCCAGCGCTAGAGAAGGCCGCGGAAGCGCACCAGGGAGCCCTCAAATGGGAACGCGAGATGCTGGAGCGTGAGAGCACCAGACCTATCAACGGCATCAAGCTGACGCCGGAGCGGAGGCGCGGCCTTCGCGCGCGCATCTGCGCCCTCGAGTGCGTCGGCGAGCAGCTGCACATTCTGCAGGGCTGCGCTGCAGCTGGCCGCAGCCCGCTGGCCATGGCATCGCTCCGATGGCTGCCCAGGGGCCCCTTCGCCGAGTGGCCGCCTGGGGTCACCTTCCCGGCTGCCTTTCGAGCGCGTGCGAAGGCGCTGCTGCAGTGCGCGCGGCGCGAGGAGAGTGGCTCCCTGCACAAGCTCGATCAGCATCTCCTCGAGCTCGTCATCGCTTCTTTGGCCCTGCGCTACTGGGATGGCGAGCCGACAGCGCTGGCCTCTCGCACAGAGCTCCACCTGCCTTGCGGCGAGACCACCGTTGTCTGCCCGCTTCGAGAGACGTGGGCGCGCGGTGAAGCTCCCTCGGCATTCCACCAGCTCGCAGCGACGCGCTTGCAAGCGAGGCTGCGTGGGCGCGTCTGCAGGCGGAGCGTCTCGCAAGACGAGGAGATCGCCCGCCGCCGCAGCGCTCTTCGCCTGCAGGAGGAGG
Source organism: Emiliania huxleyi CCMP1516 (assembly GCF_000372725.1). NCBI lineage: Eukaryota > Haptophyta > Isochrysidales > Noelaerhabdaceae > Emiliania > Emiliania huxleyi. Next base: position 11,328 of record NW_005200689.1, on the reverse strand, counting down.
CGAGGGAAGACGCGGCGTACTGCATCACCGAGGCGGCACTCGATTTCCTGCACCGGCGGCTCTTGCGTCGTTGGGCAGTGCTGTGGGCGCGCATCGAGGGCGCCGCGCTCGAGAGAGAGATCGCACGCCACGTGGCGGATCGCGACCTTCTCGCTTTCGCACTGGTCGCACGCGCTTTTCGCGCGGCGCAGCAGGCCACCGGGCGGGCGCTCACCCCGTCACGTCCGAGCGACTTCCTGCGCAGTCCGCGCATGCTGGAGTGGGGCGTCTCGCTCGGCTGTCCGCCGCTCGTTCGTCTGGGAGATCAGCTGCCTCCATGGTATCTCATCGCCAACTTCCCACGCTTCTTGAGCGGGCGCGAGCCGTCCTATCTCTTCCAGTCGCTGACATTCACGCGGCGCGAGCTGTACGGCGGGCGGGCCCGGCTGAAGACCGACGAGAATGGACGCGCTGATCAGGCCGGCAACTTCCGCCGCACGCTGACAGAGACGGAATGGCATCAGGCTGCACTCGCGTGCCCGTCGGTGTACTTCAAGAACCCGAGCAGCCGTGATCACGTGCACCCCCCTCGAACGCGCAAAAGGTTTGAAGCAGCGCGAAACGACTTCTTCACCGTGCGCGAGTTGCTCGCTGCTCTCCGCACATGGGAGTTCTCGGGCGGGGCACACTATACGTCGCCGCACACGCGGTACCATGGCATGTTCGCCCGTGAGTGGGCAGGGGAGTGGGGCGACGAGCTTTTGCACACGGACGGAGACGGCGGCTACTCGCTATCGTGGGAGATCGAGTACGAGTGCCCGGCGGATGACATCGTCACCTCGTTCGCTTGATAGAGGTCGGTTGATACAGCGCACTGGAGCAGCATTGGGTTGGCTACTCGTGTCCTTTTTTTCGGCGTTTCGTTTTTCTTTCCCAATGGCTCCGGTGGTGAGCCAGGTGCGGCTCTACAGCCTCGACAAACAGGCCAGCGCTGTCTCGTTGCTCAGCTCCACTCCCGAGGTTCCTGCCGCCTATCTTTTCTTCTGCGGTGAGGGGCCGGGGGGCGGAGCTTAAGGGTTTGTCCGGTGGGGGGGCTTAAGGGTTTGTCCGGTGGGGGGGGGCGGGGCGGGGCTGAGCGGGGTGGATCGGGTCGGGTCGGGGCGGGGCGGGGCTTGGCCCGCACAAGCTTACCACCCAAGACTGCTTTCAGACGATAACGCCAATTTCCCCTCAACCTGCGCAAATCGTGACCTGCGCAACTCGCGGACCCGAGGAGTCTGGAGCTTCAGCTGGCGAATCATGCCGCTCTCGGCACAGAAGCAGCGCGAGCGCCGCGCCGCGCCGCGCGCTGCCGAGGCTCAGGACGCGGCTCGCGGGCAGCGCAACCGCCCGGCGCCGAGCCGGTGCTAGGCCGCCTCCGCTGCGCCTGCTTCCTTGCGCGCCGCTGGACGTCGGCCGAGAAGACCGCTTCCCTCTGGGGACCCGACTCCGCGAAGATCGCGCGCGCGTCGTGAGTGGCGGCGCGCGCGCGATCTCCGTTCCCGGGCACGCCGGTCGCAGTGGCATGGGCTCCCAGGCTCAAAAGCGCTCCCGTCAACAGCGAGCGAGCGCCACCGCTGCTCTTCCTCCCGCCGCCGCTGCTCCTCCTCCCGCCGCCGCTCACCGAGACCCGCCGCCGCCGCCGCCGCCGCCGCCGCCGCCTCGCGCCTCGCCTCCGTCACCGCCGCCCTCCATCTCGCAGCGGCGCGTCCCTCTGATGGCGCGGGCGCCTCGCTCACCGGCGCCTCGCCGCCGCCCCCCCCCCCTTCTCGCGCCGCTCCGCTCGTGGCCGCCGCCTCCCCTGTCAATGCCGCCGCCTCGCCTGTCATCCCGCCGCCCGCACCACCGCCGCCACCGCCTCGCGCCTCGCCGCCGCCGCCACCGACCGCCCTCCCCTGCGCCGCGCTGAGCGCGGTGCAGGGGGTGAGCCCCCGCTGCGCAGCCTCACCGTAGTGCACTGCGCTCTCTGCGCCCCTGACGATTAGTGAGGAGGTGGTGTTGCACAGCAATCAGCATGGAGCTCGGCGAGCGTTTAGCGAGCCCCTCAGCTAGTAGAGGGAAGAAGGGAGGGAGGGGCGTGTTCCGTGTTTCGTTCTAAATTGATGAGAGGACTAGCACTCACCGCCCGCACACTGCCGCCCATCCCTCCAAACGGGCTTCTTGGGTGGAAAGAGATGCCACCGGCGGCTTCCCCGGTTACTCAGATCAAAAAGGTCTGGTTCCGGCAAACAAAAGGGAAATCAGCGGGTCCCCAGCAATGGCGGGGTGCGGCTCTACAGCCTCGACAACAGGCCAGAGACTCCCATGGACGCGACCACCTATCTGCGCGTCCAACTGTGCGGCCTCACCGCACCGGCGCACCCTCTCTGCCCATCTCAGACGCTCACTACTCTCGCAGATCGTTCGATGCTGCTGCGCCCATGCACCTCGACGCCGCGCGATTCCTGCTCGCCGTGACGCGCGCCCGCGTGGCGCTGACCGGCGACGTCGGCGCTGCTGATCCGGTGAGCGATGCATGTACGACACACGGACGATGTTGCTTGTGCATCGGCACACTCGCACTTCCTTCACTCAGGTCGCGCTGGTCCACTATGACCACGAGCGGCTCGAGGCCACCCTCCGCGTCCCCGAGCGGCGCGCTGCCGCCGACGCCACCGCCCACCGCCGCGTACCGCATCCACTGAGACTGCTTTTCACCGCCTTCCTCATATGACCTTTGGCGAGCCTCCCTCGGAAGCCGCAACGCCACTCACCGCCAGCCCAGCCTCGTCTCGTGCACCCAGCCCCGTGCCCACAGGGCGCAACCCCAGCCCTGTGCCCACGGCGCTGCGCCTCCATCGCGCCCCGCAGGAGCGCGGCACAGCTACGCAGTGCGCTCACGGTGGGTGTGGCAGCACCGCGCCCTTGCCGCGAGCCGCATCTCCTCACCCCGCGTGTGCGTGAGCAGGTGCTGCGGGAGGTGGAGCAGGCCGCCTGCCGCGCCAGGGTGCTAGTGGAGGCGTCTTCGCTCGCCAGCCTCGCAGCGGACAGCAGGGGCTTTCTACGCAGAATGGCGGTCGTGGCAGAGAGCGAGAGGTGACGCAACTGACAGGGTTATTCTATCGGACTTATACGGAATGTCGTGTGGAGCGGAGACTACGCACATATAGCAGCGAGTTACATATTGATTGCGCTCATCACGGTTCACGGCGTACGAGAACACGAGCAAGCGGAGCGGGACGAAAACGAAAAAAAAGCTGAAGGGTGCGCGCGCGCGGTCCCGACGCGTGTCTCGTCACAGCACTTGGAGCTCACACACGCGAAAAAAACAGTCCGTCACACACGACACACCAAAAACATGGACTCAGCGCGCCACGCGTACCTGGCACGACACAAGCCGGTGGTGGCAAAGCGCGAAGGGGCCTTACAGTGGGGCTGATGCTTGTCCGGTCGTTCAGGTCTCCTGCAGAGTATACTGTTGAAAGCCGCACACACGCCGCGGCGCTGTGGCGGTCGCAGCGGCGGGGAACGTGTGGCTGTGCCGGAGGGGAACTGAATACCTCAGTGGGCACGGTCTTTCTGCAGCGCTGCAGCCGGTCGATGCTGCCGGGTCGGGCCACGCCGCGCTCATTCTGGCCGTGCATGTACGGGTGGGGTCGGGCCAACTGCTCAGCTGATGGCACACGTCCATTCGCACCGGTTTGCATGCCGTACACCGCGCTGGATCTGGATGGATGGGGGCGCTGGCGGTCGCTGCATCCACCGAGGCCGCAGCCTTCACCATCAGTATAGCCAGCACGCGCCTGGCAGAGCGGTGGTGTACCGCGCGCAGAAGCAATAGCGCGCCGAGCGCAATGGTGGCAACGAGCCCTTCGGCGGCACCTCCCGACGCGCGCGACACAGCGGAGAGCGGCTCGGGCATGGACGGCGTACGGCGCGAGCGGGGCTCCGGCGGGGCCCGACGTGCACGCGCGGCTGCAAGTTGCCCGTCGCCCGGGAACGAAGGCGCGTCAACACACCGGCCCGGGGGGGCGTGTGGCCGGGTGTTTCTTGCCGACCCGCTGTGTGCGGTGGCGGGAAGCCTGGCGAGTAGAGGCCCCGCCCACCCAGGGTACCCTCTCCGAGGACCCATTTGGAGACTCTCGGCTCTGCTCCATTTGGAGACTCGCCATTTGGAGACTCGCCGGGCGGGGCTCTGCTCCTAGAGACCTACCTCGAGAGCGCGTGCGTGTGCCTCTACTCGCCCGGGGGCGGGCCCCTGCACACAGCTGGGACGACGGCATGGAGTTGCTGGGGGGCTGCTGTGGAAAGAATTTGTGGAACGAATTTTACAACGGCCAACGCTCCCTCTCACGACACTGGGCACGGGAATGGCGCGCACTGGCACCAACACGCTGTGAAAAAAGCTTTCGTCATTGCTAGCGGCATTGTCTGTCGCTGCTCGCCCCTGCACCAGAGAGAGAAAAGGCCGGCGCGCCACCGCAGCTCACCGATGGAGCTTGCGGAGCGGACACCAGCGAGGGAGGGCGAGACGATCGAGGGGTCCCGTACCATGCGGAACCGACCCTATCCAGTGCTCAAGTGCTCATGGCCTATGCCATATATTAGACATTTAGGGAAGATTTACAGATTCCTCGGAATCTGACATATTTTCTTCACTCGGCGAGCGGCAGATTACTCGGAATCGAACAAAATTTTAGATTACTCGGACTCGGCCGTGGGCTTCCATGGACAATACGAGGGAACTCGGGTGGATGTTGGCATGACATGCCAAGAGGGCCTCCTGCTGTGCCTATGGCGCCCACGGGCGCCACGACAAGCGGGGGTTCAAGTGTGAGCGACGACCGGGAGACGAGCCGCTCTCGCCTAACGGCCAGCGCTGCTTCGTCGGCCCGCCTCATACGAACCTGAAAATCCAAACCAACATCGTATGTGTCCATGTCGTCGCGCCGCGAGGGACCCCCCGGGTCCGGCGCGGAGCGACGGGAAGCCCACAGAAACAAAGCCTCCAGCTAATAGACTCCGTGTTATCCTCCAGATGAGGAAGTGTCTATCTAACAGGCGCAGAGGCGGGGGCGAAGAGGGGCGCAGCTGCGAGCCTAGCTCCAACTGATCCAAGCTCGATAGATGAATGAACCGAAACGTTCATCCCTCTGGTTTTTGTGTGAGTGAGTACACACACTCACACACACTCTCTCTGGTTTTCAGTTTCCACACCGGATTTTTTGAGCTAGCCTTCGTTGTTAATTAATTAGGAACAAGCGAAGGCACACACAACATGAAGCCAAACACATGATTGCACGCACCGCACCGCACCCCGCACCCGCGCCCGCCGCCCCCCCACCGCCCCGCCTAGGTGAAAGAGATGAGGAGATGACAGCGCAGAGAGATTTTCTTTTTGAGCTAGACTTCGTTGTTAATAGGAACAAGCGAAGGCACACACGACATGACGCCAAACACACGATTGCACGCACCGCACCGCACCTCGCACCCGCGCCCGCCGCCCCCCCGACCCCCGCCCCGCCTAGGTGGGAAAGAGATGAGGAGATGGGACAGCGAAGGAGGAGCCCAAACACGTATGGGAGGTTTCGTTGATGCGTCACGCTGGCCGGCGGCTCGCCGGTCTTTTTGTTTTTGCTCTTTTTGCTCTGATCATCTCTCTCGAACACTCTGTCTATGCTCGCCGCAGCATCCATGCTCAGCATCGCCAATACCGTCACTCACGTGGTTGGAGGGGATGGCCTGGACTTCTGGACCGACGACTCAGGCTATTGCAAGACAATCGTGGGCGAGTCGGAGGGCGTGCACCGCCCGGCAGGATTTGCTCGGCTCCACACGGCCGTCGGCGACCGCCTCTCCTTCACATTTTCGACACATCACGACCTCTGGAGCCTCGCCTCGCTCGAGGCCCTCGAGGCGTGCGACTTTGCCGGAGCCACGCTACTCGCCAACAGAATGGGCGGCGGCGGTTGCGACGACGAGGCTGACCTGGCCTGCATGGAGGCTGCGACGCCGTTTGTGCTCCGCGTCAACAATTCTGAGAAAGACCTGTACCTCGCTTGCAACGTGAGCGACCACTGCTTCAACGGGCATTTGCGCCTCGTCGTGCTTATGAGTGAAGAGCGGGGCAGTCGGGGACCGCCGGTGGTGCCTGATTAGGCAGCGCCTCGTCGTGCACACGCATGAGCAGCGGCCGCTGCCCCCGCGCGAGGTGGTGGTCCCCCTCTGGACCGACGACGCCGGGTACTGCAAGCCTCTCCCGCAGGCCTTAATCGCTGGAGAGCACACATGTGACTCCCGGCTGGTGGGGGTCGGGGGCACGCTCCGTCACCGTGCCCCTCTCCCTCCCTCACTTGTCGCAGGTCTTCCCTTGCAACGTCTCCGACCCAGAGACGTGCCAGCACCACGGAGAGCACCATCTAGCACCGGCGGCGTGGCCGCGCGGCTCGAGGTCGCCGCGACGCCAGCCGAGAGGGTGTCCGAGATAGGCACGCACGGCGTCCGGCCGCACGGCCACCGGCGGGAGGGGGGCGGGCTGGCGCCGATCACCGTCCCTCTCGGCCTCGGCGGTGCTCCTCCGGCTCCTCGAGCGACGTGACAAGTACTCAGTCATTACTCACTGGTGAATAGGCACGAGACGTTCGTCATCCGCTACTCGTCACCACAATATGCGACAGTACATCATACTACTCAATGCTGCTTAGGCACGACGCTCGTCTTCCGCTACTCGACACACCACGACGTGTGGGCTCACCCGTCTGCAGGCGCACGTGGCAACCACAGGATCCACCTTAGGATCCACCTTACAGGAAGAGCTAGCACCGGAGGCAGAGGGGAAGGAGCCTGCCTCTCTCGTGACACGTGAGCGCACTGGCCGTCCCTGCGTCGGCAGAGTCCCTCGTCGCGTGCGACTACGAGGGCGCCCGGCTGCTGGCGGGCCGAGAGCACGGCGGAGGGTGCGAGAACGACGCCGACCTCGCCTGCATCGACGCGTCGGTTGGCTTCCGCCTCCGGCCGCGCAGCGTCGGCAAGTGGTTCCTCTCGTGCTCCGTCGGCACCCGCTGCGCCAGAGGGGGTCTCCGCCTGCTGGCCGACCCATTGTCATTGATCGCAGCCCTTCATACAAAAGGTGCGACCGCGCCCCCGGGGGTCGTGCGTGTCTCGCGAAGCAGCGAAGAGAGCTTGTTCGTGCTCACTCCTCCAGGCGACCACTGCGCCAACGGGCAGACGCTCGTCGTCACTGTCGCCGAGCCGGCCCCTCTTGCGCCGAACGGCCTCTACACGTACGCAGACGTCGACCAGCCCGCCCTCATCCCCTCTGCCTTCCCGCTCTTCGCAAGCAGATTCGCCCCCTACCCGGGCTACTTCGGCCCGCTCGCGTCCGTCTCCGGCCAAGTCAGTCGGCTTGCGGCGCGGGGGAGGCTAGATGCGGAAGGGTCGCCACATTCCGACTAGCCATCGAGAGACTACCGGTGAGAGGTCCCGCGGTGCTCGTCCGCTGTATGGTGCTCGTGTCCCTTGCATTCCCCTCGTCTTGACGCGAGATGCGCTGAATACACGGGGCAGCGCCGGTCGAACAGTACCTTACCTTCCCTTACCGTACCTCGAACAGTGGGCTCTGGTCCATGAATCAACCATGCATTCGCTTCTAGGTGGGAGGAAGCCCGGCAACGCTGACGTTCGACTACTCGTTTACCGGCGCTAGAACCCGCCGCGAGGCGACACCGGGGGTGGGCGATGGAGAGAGGCGCCCACAGCGGCCGGAGACCGAGCGTGAATAGGAGTCGACCCGCTGTGCCGAGAACCGCAGGACGCGCAGAACGCGTGCGGCGTCCACGTCCACGCAGGCGGGCGCCGCGCGCCCCACCGCACGCACGCCGGGCTTTGCACTCTCAACGCCGCGGGGCTGCTCTTTCGGCGATGGGATGCTCACTCCCCCCCGGAAGGGAGGACGCTCGCGTTTACCTGCCCGTGACCTCACCTCAGGCACGTCCTGCTCCGACGAGAGCCTCGTGCTCGGGCACTACTTCAAGGTGCCGAGATCTGGTCCGAGATCGAGATCTGGTCGCCTGCCCTCCTCCTCGGCCACTCCTTCTTCAAAAGAGGCTCTGCTCTTGTCCGGGTTGCTCTTGTGTGTCCTCCGCCCACACACACCCTCCCGTCGCACTCTTCGCGGGTGAGCTCGGTCATACACTCGGGTATCCTCGGGCAACCTCGGGTAGCCTCGGGTAGCCTCGGGTAATCTCGGGTGCCCG